>NC_089762.1:12060242-12077742 GCF_040412425.1 Macrobrachium rosenbergii | reverse complement strand
AGAGAGAGAGAGAGAGAGAGAGAGAGAGAGAGAGAGAGAGAGAGAGAGAGAGAGAAATGGTCACATTGTTCATAGCGTTCTGACACATCAAAACCCTGAACAGGGGTGGTAATCAATATCCTTACGCAAAGGAACTCTTCCCAATGAATAACAAGATGAACCAATGAAACCGACTCCCATAAAACATCTAAAATCTCCAAAGACCTTTTTATTTCCTTGTTTTCATTTCCATAGTTTGTTGCCCTTTAGTGTTGAAATTCTCTAAAAGAATTGTCTTCTTTATCTATAATTTGCTTCTTTCTAGTTCTCTCCTTTTTCCTGGTTTCAAACAATTACACACGACATCATTCGTTACAGGCATCCTGCTTTTTATCACTTTGTCTTGAAGAGAAGATTAACTTCAGGAGCTGTATACTCCTGCTTAACACCCAATTGGTAGGCCAGCCCTCGTAAACAGAGCACCAGGGAAGCTAAAAGGTCCAACAAAATGCCAGGGTTCAACAGTCTGACTCGAGACAGAAACTTCATCCCGGATGGGCCCTGCGCATGTGCTGTCCACTTTATCAGATTTGTATGGAAATGGTGAGAAGGGATTTTTACAGTGAATAGAGAGAGAGAGAGAGAGAGAGAGAGAGAGAGAGAGAGAGAGAGAGAGAGAGAGAGAGAGGATGCGGAGAGAGGAAATTTTGCGTAATTCTTCTTTAAATAAAATCTAATTTGCTTCATGGCATATTGCCACATAAAGATAGTAACGACTGATCGTACACTGTTACAGCTGCATTTGTTTGGCCTTGAAAACTTCTACAAATATACAGATAATATACTTCCATACAGAATATTTCAACTACGCTGAATCTGGCTGGTAATTTCTCAAAAAATGCTGGTTCCGATAAACTCCCTTCTTTGAAAAAATGAGATTTTAAAACCTTTGGTATTTTCATCATCTCATAAACGTCGTCCCATTTAAAATCACAAGATGAAAGTCTTAATATTTCCGGATATCTTTTCAAAGTAAGACATTTTATTATGAGTGTAAAAGAAGAGAAGAGCCAACGGCATTTCAAATTCCCTGAAACATAGTAAGGTTCTGTCATTTTGTTTATTTTTCGAAGACCGAAGGCGAATAGGACGGGCAACATGAATCACTTGTCTAGCCCAGAATTAAAGAAAACGTGGAAAAGTGAAAATAAAAATGAAGAGGAATTCTCTCCCGGTCTCCTAGTAGAATGGAGAGGGAAGGAAGAGGCTCGAAAGATGAACTGTGAGAGGGATCGCTGACCAAATTCTATCCTATGGGGGAGGGAGAGAAAGGTAGCATGGACTAAAGTTCAGCGTGGACATTTAATAACCGAGATGAAGAAAAAATTAAGGTGACTAAATAACTCGACGTATCAGAGGCGTATTTAGCCATTGTAATATCGTGATCTCTTCAAGACAAGTTCGACACCATAATACTAATAGAAGTGAGAGGTTCAATTAAACATTCATAAAAAACAGAGGAAGTGGATGAAACAAGAGATGGAGACTAAGTTGCGGAATCCTCGTTGCAATAAGCTCAAGTTTAGAGTTTACAGATGACGAGACGCATTTCGAGACTGAGTACTATCGACACGAACGATGGTGGAAATACCAGCAAAAACTTAGAAAGGGAAGAGGTACCATGGGGTAGGTAATTCATTGTAAAAGAGGGACCACTAATAGGTGAAGGACAGAAACTTGAGATGGGGAAAGCACATGTTATGTCGCCAACAGCATCAGATTTACAGCGATTGGCAAAAAAAAAAAAAAAAAAAAAACTAAAATAGCTTTCAAACAGATAGTTGGACTAAAGATTGTAACAGCTAAGGCATTGAGATGATAGCGTAAAGATTAATGGGGTGACCCTACCTAGGGAGTGGCAGGACTAGAGCACGTTTCCTATGAGAAAATTGAGTGCAGGATTTTACAACCGGGCAAAAAAGACAACACAAAAAAGGCGTCAGTTCACTGGCATACTCCTTGAGGAACGCAAGCTAGGTTAGATGTTTTGCTTCATTTTTAACAATGCAAGAACCCTAAGGACCTTACGAGCGGAAGACTAAGAATGAGCCAATGGTGGAGCAGGATGATAAGGAGTATTGCAGTCACTAAGAAGATTAGCTGAAAAATGAGAGGTGAAAACTGTATCCTTTTCATTAAGAATGCAGAACAGAACAGAACAGAACAGGCAAACATCCCATACGACTATACATTTTCATAAGTCTCCTTTGGGGGGGTGGGGGTGGAGTGCTGTAGGGACACAGCTGGGGGCCTCCAGACATTCGCAGTCCAAACAACGAGTGAACTACCGCAGACAGACCAGCGCTTTCTCCCCAGAAAACACAAATCTCAGACGGACGGCTGAAACGGTGATTTTTATTTATTTGCAGGAACTTTCGGCGTCACTTGAAAACAAAACAATTTACAAATGTAAAATGTTTCTAGCTTTGGAATCATATGTAATGGAGGATTTTCCTTATTTTGTAAATGGAATTATTTTCCAGGTATGAGAAACATCTGGCCGTAAGTTAAGCCTTTCTTGCTCTGATGTTAGAGGCTACTTTTCCATTCGTGGAAACCCATGTCTAGTCAGGTATTTGTGATAATAAATTAGTAAGTACTGAGACGCTGCCTCTTACTCATCCCGCTCCTACAATATAATGTACTAGGATTACATAAATCAATCACAATTTTTTATCAGCCCAGTAGCTTTCGTGCAGGATCAATTGGTTTTAGAAGTGATATTCTTTTTTTTTTTAAGTTTTAATTTGTCTGCCTAGTTTGCACTTCGGAATCCTAGTTCCCAGTTGCCCCCTAGTGGCTTCCATTTTTTATTTATTTATTTATTTTTTTTTTATCTGAATCAACTCCTGGGGGAACTCTCTTCTCCATCGGGACGATTTGGGTCGCTTCTTACTCTTCAGAGGGACTACAACCTCATCGGGTTCCTCTGTTGGCATTAACATGCCATCAATTCTGTCACATTCCTCACATGCAAAGATAACGCTTGCCTGTACTTGTTGATGTTCTGTTGCAGTTTTATTGACAACTGCCGTTGTTCCTTTACGCTGCACGTGGAACCACTGATTATACAGTAGACTTCATATTCATTCCTACCAATTTTCAGTTTCACATAAAGCAAAGACGAGTTTTTTAGTCTGTATATCCTGGTCTGGTAAAAACTAAGGTATACTTTAGAGCAACAACGCATCAATTTCGCTTTATAAACTCCCATTTCTTATTGTATTTTCTGTACGATATTCTTTTGCATTCTCCTCGTTTTTCCTGTTTAATCCAACCTTCTTCAATGTCTAGTTTTCTCACATAACAGAACTTGTCATGAACGCGTTGGGCTCAGTGTGAGAATATTATCATACAAAGTAGCTCCCACTGATAATGATCACGCGTAGTAACGCTAAATATCTTTGAATTATGAACATGGGAAAAACGCCCAAAGTAATCAATGTCGCAATGAGAACCTAAGTAAAAATCCCGCAAAACATTCGCAACAGCTATAATACTCAGGACGGCAGAAGTATTAACACTTTTCGCCGCAGCCTTTTATCTCCATACAGAAATCGAACGCAACACATTAATCTAAAATTGCAGTTGTTTTCACACCTAAATTTAATATTCGTCTAAATACTGATAGGTGATATGGCAGCAGTATATTCATGGCGCAAAGCAGCATACAGTACAGAGTTGTCTTCTCAGAGAAAGTTAACTAAATGAATCGCTAATTTATTGACGATTAACCAGGAGTATATTTTGATTCATGAATTGACTAATACAATAAATGCTTCTAGGCTGTAAACAAAAGGCCGAAAAGGTGACTCTTTGGGGGAAGAAGAAGAAGAGAATATTTGCAAGGAATGAAGCTCCCCTTTAATACTATCGTAGGTTAAACCTTCCGAAACTTAAAAGTTAGAGTCTGATGGATTATCAGAGCTTTTGGACGTTCCTCGAAACAATTTCGATTAAACTCTTCAGCAGATAAAAAAAAAAAAAAAAAGGTCGCCCAAGTGCAAAATCTGTTAGTTCATCACCTGCGCATAATAAGCACTCGTGCTAACAACTCTACACACAAACACATGCTAAGGAATAAATAACAAGCTAGAGCAATGTTCCGTCTTCAGTTTTTCGTCACTCGCTTTCACTGTGTCTGTCTGTCTGTCCCATATAGTTTGCATAATAGTGCACATTCATGTACAATTTTGTGTGCACGTTTCACTGAGATACTTCAGTAGTATATATTATCGAAATATGAATCGAATTGAAACTTTTGCTTGGCAGTCGTTGCAACCAAATATGAAAACTACTGGCAACGATCACGTACGTTGACAAAGGGAATGGAGGAAGATCGAGTTACGAGTGTGGACGTGGAGGAGAGAACGCTGCCCAGCGGCTGCAAATAGATTGTGATCTCAGAAAGTGAGATGGTTTGGACATGGCGTGCGAAGGGGTCAGGAAAAGTGAGCCACAAAGCATTAATGAAGGGAGCAGGGCGAAGATCTGTGGGAAGGCAAATAAAACCATCTAAAAGGGTGGCATTAAGGCACAGATCTGGTGAGAATTCAGGCAGAAGGAGCACTGTGCAGAAGACTGTCAGAGGTAACGAACATTCTAAACGGCATGAAAAAAAAGTGTTTTTTTTTTTTTACAAAAAATATCAGTCAATCTCATTTGTTATCCCAATGCTTAATCCGTTCTTCCGTAGCATGATTTATAAGCCAATTTTTATTTTTAATTCAAATTTGTACTAGTATTCCTCAATTCACATACCTTATATTTGTAAGTTCATCTTTATGTTCCCCATTTTGCGAAACTAATTTCTTATTTAGAAAAAAATTTAAGTCATTTCACAGTCTTCATGGAAATACTCGGAAATACTGTATTCACATTTTTAAAAACCAATCATATAACAGCAATGTACCCAGTTTTCAATCAACTGACTTAGCATATAAAAGTATAAATCAGAACAACGATCAATATTATTCTAGTATCAGTGAAACCTATCTGCACAAGGACTCTTGACCTAGTAATTACTGGTACTCCTTCCATGAAATATTTACCTGCACTTTTTTAGGGGGTAAAGTTTGTATGTGATGAGATTGCTGAACTTTTGCCGGTTTTCATCCTAGTTCTTATTCAAGAGTGTCTATAAAATTACTAAGTACATAATTCACGGCTTAGGTCAGCAGAGGTGCAACTAATTTTATTTTAACAGCAAACGACCTTAAATCATTCTTCCTCTCTGGGAGACTTGAGGCTGACAACCAGGACGACGGAGACCCCTCCGCCCACCCCCACCCCCGACAAACGCGCCCACACGCACACCTGACCACATGTATACAGGTGTCTGGTTTCATTTTATTCTGACATTGACGCCTATAGACTTTTCTGGAAGTTAAATAATCTCATACATAAGAGCGCATGGAACAATCTTGAGCAACAAGATAAAGTTTTGAATTCATAGCCGATAGAAATTATAGCCGGGAAGAGATATGTTTAAAAGGTATATTACTGAATGCAGTAGCTGACCTTAACAAGAAATATCCTGTTCCCCGGAGAGCCATTCGCTCGCTACAAGCATCAGATGTCGTAATAAGCAGATACGACAAAGACAGCAAAA
Organism: Macrobrachium rosenbergii; assembly: GCF_040412425.1. Taxonomy (NCBI): domain Eukaryota; kingdom Metazoa; phylum Arthropoda; class Malacostraca; order Decapoda; family Palaemonidae; genus Macrobrachium; species Macrobrachium rosenbergii. Next base: position 12,072,092 of record NC_089762.1, on the reverse strand, counting down.
TAGTGATTATAGACAAAGACAAAATCAACCAGCTCCTCAGTGATACGAACACATATGACAAACTAACAAGAAATCTCCTCCAAAACGTTCCTATAATTTTTTTTTAAAGTAAGATTAATTGGCAAAGACAAAAAGAGCATTGAATTACTGGAGAAATTTAAAGTTTTTAATCAAAAACTTCCTTACTTTTATGGCCTTCCTAAGACTCATAAAAATAATCGACCATTCAGACCAATCACCTCATGTGCCGGAGCTTTCAATTATAAAATTTGTAAGTGTCTAGCAGGCCTCCTTTCCCCAATTTAGGCACATTTTCCCCCAGTCACATAAAACATTCTGAAGATTTCTGTTACAAATTCAAAGGAACACACATACCCCTTCACAACATAAAACTCAAGTTTAGATGAGTATCCCTATTCACAAAGGTACGGGTACAAGACATTCTACACTTTATGAGTGAAAAGTTAGCCCCCTATTAAGACTGAACTGTATGTATCGAACAACGTCTTTTCGTTCGAGAAGTCATTCTATAAGCAAAACTTTGGGTGCAGCATAGGCAGCCCTTTAAGTCCAGCATTAGCTAATCTGTCTGGCATATTTTGAAACTACAATAATAGACGCCATAAAAACTAAGACATGTAGTGGATGAGATATTTGGATGATAACCTAACATTTTGGGATGATAGATGGGGCAATTTAACGATTTTTTTTTAAATGAAATGCATTATAACACCCAATTCAAAGTTCAGTTAGTTATAATGACATTTCTGTTAAGATTGGCGTAGCCAGCAATTTGTTCTTGAGAGCCTTACGGATTTGCTCCCCGGAATTCCTGGAAAACGAATTTGAATTAATCTGTAAGCAGCTGTCATCCTTAAAGTACCCCGATCATATAATTGAGAAAGCTATCTATAAAGTAAACAATTTTCTACCGACCTCCTCTAAACACGACCAGGGAGACGCCCAGCAATAAAATCAAAATCCCACACCTGGACAGGATTAAGAGGTTAACACAGACACTTAGAGAGTCTAACCCTTGCAAAATCCCTAATTAACGTCCAACAAAATCCAGTCTCCAAAGATACAGCATACGAAATCCTTGCTGTATAATTTATAGCAGGAATTGTCTGTTCAAAAGCCAGATGGTAGAATCAGCACTGGTTAAACAAAGAAATGCGATGGACCTCTCAAAAGGAGCCTGAGATTCAAACCTGACTGATAAAATCTTCCTCCAACCAGCGGTAAACAAGATTAAGAAGAAGCTTCAGTAGAAGTGACGTACAGGCCGATTTCTGGAACATTCTTTCAACTGTATAAATACCACTGTTCTGTACCCCACAATCCATGACCTGTCCGTTGAGGGACACAGTTGTCTTCAAATATAACGCTATAAAGTCCACGCTTTCGGTGTTTTTATGGGTTACCTTTATTAGATGGAATTCTGTTTTAACAGAAAATATTTTCTAGTCATATTATATATAAAGTATATATATATATATATATATATATATATATATATATATATATATATATATATATATATATATATATATATGTATGTATGTATGTATGTATGTATATGAGATGAAATCTTGTACAAATCATGTAACGTTCAGAATCGTGAACGCCGACAAAACGCCATCAATTTTTATGTCAAGCTTTTGCTCCTATAAATTGTTGCTCTAAAGTTAAGGCCACGGCATTTACTCTCTATATGCAAATACTTGAGTAAAATGGTTGATCATGATGGACCTAAAACCAAATGACGAACTGAAAAGGGATTGTTTCTTCCCAACAATAGAAGGGTCCTAACTCTCGAATTGATAAGGCTGGAGGACCTAATCACTAGTTCTGGTAAGATTGAGAAAGAACTTCGAGTAAATTATTATCTCTCTCATTATTTCATTTCAAATATACTGTTTCTTAAAGACTTGCTGGTCGCAAAAAAATTCTAAGAATGCAGGTGGTTTATAAACACATACAGTTACGCGCATTTCTGTATGTTCGTGGTAGTGTGCATTTGGGTAATATGAATTTTTTGATGATAATACTTCAATAATTCATTAGATAAATTTCAAGCTTACACGATAAAACATCCAAAATCTGCTACCTGTAAATTTAAAAACAAAGAAGAAATCGTTCATTTACAATATAAGAGCCAAAAATACCAGAAGTAATGAGACGTAGATGAAATATACAACAAAGTTCACCATAAAAACATGACAAAAAAAGACAACGGCAATAACATAAGCTAAATCGAATAGCTATTTCAGAACAACGAATAATGGCAGTGACGCTGAAAGAAACCTGGAAACAGAACATCTCTGTTGTGCTTAAGATGGCACCGGAGGAACAGTTTACTTTGCTGACGCTCTATGCAGTATATTTGACAATCTCTTCGTTTCTCCATTCAGTGAGAACACCATCTGCTATCCTCGGTATATTTGTTGATAAGGAAAATGACGCCTGCTCTTAGGAGATTACAAATTATTGATACCAAATGAAGATTCCTTATTCTTTCCATCGAATGTTCTTATCTTCTATTTACTTCTGATATGTACATTTTAGTGCATTTCTCAATTTTGAAATGTAATTTCTTTCATAGGCTGACCTTCCTATTCTTGCGCCACTTCGGTATTTCATACTCATAAAAAGGCAAGTGTCACGTGAAAGCCCTTTGCCACTTATCACCTGCTTCGACTTTCATCATAATCACCTACATATTTCACATCGAAAAATTAAAGACCTTTTAACACACTCATATACAGAGCCGCAAACGAGAGAGAGAGAGAGAGAAGTGGGGGCGGGGTCAGAGAGAAACAGAGAGTGGTGATTCGATACACAACGCATTATTACGGACAAAATCAATACCCTAAAATGGAAGTGATATTTTAACACCTTACAAGGTCTCATGGTGTCTCTCCTTACGGAATTTTCGGTAAATTAATTACACCTCGTGCCTTGGAGACGTTAATTCATTTGACTTGTATAGGGCAAGAACCTTCTACTTCGTAACTTCCATACCTGTCTCTACGTCTTCCGAACCGATCACGTTCCGTACCTGGGGGGGGGAAAAAGAGGCAACTGTGAGAGAAACGCTCATTTAAAAAAAAAAAAATCACGTTACTGTTCAGAGGTGAGTAGAAATGAAACAGTCTGGCCTCCGACGAAAATGTGATGTGTCATGTTGATAATATCTTCGAAATAACAACTGTACCGTAGTCCACATACATTTGGATACCATTAGGACCACGAACTATAACAAAATACTTTACGGTCATCTGTCACACTCATCTGTGGTGTGATTCATTAAGGTGATTCTTATTTTTGTTTTTTAAGTGAAAAAACCTGGGACGGGATATAACAACATAAGGCAACAAAAACCGGGGCTAATTCTGGGTGATGACTGATAGGCAACATCGCTTTCACAGCATATGCGGTTCAGTGTCTGAAAAGCGTTACTTTTGAATTATTCGTGATATGCGTGAAGTGCGCATCATATTAACTGTTGGGCAATAAGAGTAGTCCTGTATTACATACAACACCTAATTAAGCTAGTTTTCTCATCAGGATACTGTGATGATGAAAATGAACTTCACTATCTCAAACAACCGAAGAGAAAATAGGAGCTGCCATTATGTATTTTGTCATGTTCACTTACCACCCTATTATATAAAAAGCAATGAGCATCTATGGATGTTCTGTTAACACCCTAACTGCAGTACACCTATCTCTTACTGGCCGCGATAATTCTCGGGGTAAGTAAGTATAGCTTAGTTTTACCAGACCACTGAGCTGATTAACAGCTCTCCTAGGGCTGGCCCGAAGGATTAGACTTATTTTACGTGGCTAAGAACCAGTTGGTTACTTAGCAACGGGACCTACAGCTTATTGTGGAATCCGAACCACATTATAGCGAGAAATTCTCGGGGTAAAGTTAGTTTTCATTCTTTGGTCACTGCAAAGCCAAATATTTTTAACATATCACAGCATATTCAAAAGAGCAACATAAAAAGATAAAAATGAAGAGTTGAAGTTACGAAAATTTCTACTTTACTGTCAAGAAATATTAGCTAATTTTTTTTTTTAAATTAATTTTTCCCTTCATGCTAACACACGTTGATACATAACTTAATATTTATGCCAACTATTACACATTATGAGATATGAGAAAAAAAATGACTAGGTACGGACAACTGGATTATATTTCTTCGATATGTCTAAGTAATTTTTCATACTTGGATGCTAATTTTGGTGTTATTTCTAAAGACGAGTTTCAAAGTGTGAGTTATTTACAAAACAAGGTACAAAAGGTAAAGGGCCAAAATGACTAGTTGAAATAGCAAAGTAAAATATATTTTCACTTTAAAATATATTTTACTTTAAAAAAATATTCGCAGGTAAAAACTGTAAATTTGAAATTAGTTGTTACTTATACTGTTGGGTGTTTTCATGTATAGCATGGACCAATATAACGGGTAATCTTCATTTTACTTCATTTTTCTAAATACAATTTTCAAAATTCTGGACCTTATGGAAACGCTAATTCATATAAAATTCGTCAAACTTCCATAGCAATGATGATAACAGATAAGCTAAAATGTGCGTGCTCGTATTGAAAACCTAACAACACAATGACACCCTGCGAAGGACCTTATTCCACTCCAATAACATTTTAATAACTGAGCGATATCTATCCAAAGACTCGTCCCTTATTAACGACTGAAATGTAATAAGTGAGCGAACAGGGAAGCACCAAATGGTAAAGGATTCTCATCATCCTAATCATGAGTCGGATATGTTTCTCTCAGAAAAGAAACGACGAAGGAACCCAAACAAAAGAAAATCAGGTCGGCGAAACCTCCTCATTGTGATCACACTAAAGGTTTCCCTTGATTATATAATTCTGGAAGAGGAGGGAAGTTCACAATATGGTACCACACGCTGTTAAAACCTGTCCCTTCAATTATTAAACTGAAAATTGAGACAAAGAGAGGGTAAGAGATATCATGATATAAATTGACAGCCGTAGATACGAGCAAAGGCAGAGAGAGAGAGAGAGAGAGAGAGAGAGAGAGAGAGAGGCGGGGGGTCTGTTACATTGAAAGTAAATAGTAGAGTAGGTTGAAAATTCCTAACGCACAAAACTCTCATCAATGGCTGTGCGAACTCAGGTGCAAAGAGAAGACGAGTTTCAAAGTGTGAGTTATTTACAAAGAGGATTTTTTCCTTTAAAAATACTGATTCTATCAATAGACAAAGGAAGCGAAAATATATTAGAAATCAAGGTTTCATCAGATAAATGGAATACTGGCTCTTGCTTTGAATGGGCAGAACGACATTATTTCATCAGAGCGGAAGTATCTGATAAACAAAAGTCTGAAGTTCATCACAAAGAAGATTGCACGTAAATTACTTTTGTAATAATCAACCCTGCGTTCTAAAAACACCCACAGAATAATATATGAATGTGTACGACACGTGTAGATAACTAGTTTAAAATTATCAGTTCACATTATATTTAATACTTCAGGGCTATACAAAAGCACACAGGAGAACATCATTATTCATAGGACAGTTCCATCCATGGACAGAAACTAACACCAACCCTTTTCCACAATTCTCTTCGGCCTATTTCTAGAGAGTTTGATGGCCTTCTCACATAATCCAAAGCGTTTGATACCAGTTTTTATCGCTATTGCTTGCTATTATTCAAATAAAGAGAGAGAGAGAGAGAGAGAGAGAGAGAGAGAGAGAGAGAGAGAGAGATTTCGGATATAAAAGCGTGTTGTTCCCAGACCTACGAAACTGATCATTTATAAAATGAAAAATTCTATCGAATATACAAATGATCAACAAAGGTTACCAAAACCTAAATACGTACAGGATGTATAAAAAAGATAACTGGCCGAGTGGTGTAGCGCTCAGCCCACGTCTACTGGGGCCGTTGATAGCTCCTGGGATACCGTCCATCAGTTCACTCAGCAATAAATGTGCACCAGCTAGCAATCTCATCCTCTCGAAACTTTCAGCTTCTCATAAACTTTCATCGCACAAAAACAGGCCAAAATCCAAGTCGTATATTAAGCATGCTCTTTTTCAGAAACATATATGACACACAATCCCACCTGCGCAGTTTGTGTCCTCGAAAGATGTCTAAAAGTATGCGGGCAACTAAACTAACATCTGTTCAGCCCCTGTTCTTCTGCGTGGAAGATCAGCGTATAGGTATTTTATCTACTAAAATATCTGGTCCCTTTACGACTGCGTTTCTTTGTAACACTGAATGGGGATCGATTTCTCACAAAATTTGCTCTCCAGGTTCAATTTCATCTCTTGCAAGACCACTGGCTCAGTCATCATTAATTATTCAATCAATAATGCACAGCAAACATGTTTTTCCAGTGCCAAGACTGATCTTCAACACGATTACATTCTAATTATGTAAATATTCCTTTGTTTTGTCTTTTTATTGTGAAATACAGTGAACAAATGTAACGAATTTATATCTACGAACAGGTGTATTAAATATCGCAAATACCTGCACCCTTTCCAAGGCGTAAAACTTTTCAGTATCTCATAACTAATAACTAGAGCTTACTTTAAAGGAGAAAAGCAAGAAGCTATTTTAGTCATAATTAATCTTCCTTTAAAGGAGAAAAACAAAAAATAATTTTAGCCTTGATTAATCTTCCTTTAAAGAAGAAAAGCAAGAAGCTATTTCAGTCGTGATTAATCTTCCTTTAAAGGAGAAGAGCAAAAAGCTATTTTAATCATGATTAATCTTCCTTTAAAGAAGAACAGCAAAAAGCTACTTTAGTTATGATTAATCTTCCTTTAAAGGAGAAAAGCAAGAAGCTATTTTAGTCATGATTAATCTTCCTTTAAAGAAGAAAAGTAAGTACAGTCAGCCATATTCATACATACTCCAACAGAAACTTTGAATATATATGTTATTTATATTGAACTGCCTTTGTGTATCTGATATCGAAAAAGAAATGAAGGCAGCTACACAAAAAATCGCTATAATAGGTATAATAAAGTAAAAAAAAAAAAAACACTTTCTCTCAAAAGAACACGTTTCCTGGGAGGACTTGTCAGAAAAAGGGCATATATATATAAAAACAAGAATCAGCAGCAGCAGCAGAACCAAATACTGGCTCAATACTGGCTGGATTTCAGGGCACCGACAAATACTGTAGACTTGCTAGAAATCTTAGTTTACAAACGGGTGGTTTTCATCCACATTTTAAGTAATTTGGAAGCATTTCTCATAGTATAATTGCCCTAAAATGCAGGTTCGTTATTCTCCTTTTGAAAGTACTGAACGATGCAAACATTAATAACACGCAGCATTTTATTTCCGTGTTTTAATAAAGCGTGTGTTTAATCTGACTATTCTTTGTCTTTGTGCTCTGGAATCATTTTCATGCGCCAGAATACTAGGAGTTAATAAACTTGGGATTTTAATGAGAACTATATTGGTTCGCAAAACATTACGAATTTCTATGACAAATGTTATTTCATTTCCCATATCGTTGACCCGTATTACATTAAGTAAAATAACTAAGCAGACCTTGATGCATTAACCTTTGAAGCTTTATTTCAGCAAATACTACAAGCTTATAATCAATATTTTTCATTTACAAGAATCAGTTCACATAAATTTTCAAAAACTTAATTTTCAACAACTCTAAAAACCCCGCTAATATGGAGATTTTTCTCAGGAATGCATTAAATTGGTTGAAAACCCTGAAAACAAACTAGGTTCAGCACACGAGTGACAGATTGACCAACACGCAAACTTCCACGAAAATACAAGAGCAACACCATATATTTATAGTAAACTCTTTTTCATGGGGTGGATGGGGGGGGTCTGTAATTTGATTGGGTACCGTTTCATTCTCTCGGGACGTCGATCTGCATTGCCTTTCCGGCATGGCAGTTTGGAAGATTTCTGTGAAAGATGAATTCCACGTAGACTGTGATAGACTCATACTACGTTATCAGTAGGCTAACAAGCTAAGAAGTCCCCTACTGTCATAGATACGAGAGACCCCGATACGGACAGGTATAAAAAAAGTGGCCCAGAATTTATAACTGGTCTCATACCCTGCTTGTTATCCTCTCGTTAGCTGTCTACTACACTATGCAATCACCTATATGAATGTTCCATAAAAAAAAACATACACGAATAAGAAAAGATAAAACTGTCAACAGGAAATTCAAGAAAACTAATCATTTCCAATAAGACTGATTAATATCATTATTCCAACCTAACTGTCGAAGTTATTCATAAAGATTGCTCCAGTGATTATGGAGATGACAAACAGAGGACAGGGTTAATCTCAAGAAATACAGCACCATCTAGCGTCTTTGCTGACAATTATGAATAACTGTTATGACGTTACAAACCTACAGAATCTCGGACCCCAATGTCTTTACGAGAAAAAAGTTCAGAAATAATTGTGCAATACATGAGTTATTTTGTAGACCTTACGACCAACTGTCTATGGGAAACGTCGAGATATGCATAAGATAATCAGTTAATTCTCTAGAAAAAGGAGGAAGGTAAATATACAAATTCCAGGTCCAATTGCACAATGGAAGAGGGGAGGAAACGGGTTGGTGATGGATGAGGAGCCTAACCCCAAGGAGTGTCAACTACCACAAGTAGTGAATGAAGGGGCTAATCCAAGCAGTATCAGGAAGTCCCCTCTGGGGACTATGGAGGAGGAAGAGAAAGGAGGGTCCTCTTGGCGTGGGAGACGGACGGGTAATAATCAATACCGACCAGCATCAGGTGGCACACCCCCACCCACTCCCCAATGCACCCTCACACTCCTTCCTCCCCTCCACAAGAAACGTCCACGCCCATGCTAAAACACACTTTCACACCTAAGCCCTACGCGCCCATTCCTGCGTCTCAGTCTACGGTACTTCAAAGAACTTTTCATTGAACGCATGTGACTGTTAGAGCATACATACATACATACATACATACACACACATACATATATATAAATACGTATACATGTATACATACATACAATTTTTATTAGTCACAAAGACCTCTTAACTTATGTATGTTTGTGTCTGCGCGACTGTTTTTACTATAAATCTCGTGAACGACTAACAGGATTAAAAAGCATGAAGGCTATAATGAATTTAAAACTCGTATACATTTCAATGCATTAAGTTCGCTTAGGTTTGGTATTTCAGGTGTCCTTGAAACTTCAGCATGTAAAAAAAAACATATACTTACAAAGGATGGAGTTCGGTCCCTTAGAGCAACGTTAGCCCTTGAACTTGCGTAAAATATGGGTGCACGATGGCCAAAGTTAGCTAATAATTCCAGCCATGAGAGGAGGCTGCCTATACTTCCGACACTCGCGCTGCTTAGTGACACGATGAGTGAACGATTGAAAGAATACGTCAATCATTTTCAGCCCCTGCCAGGAGAATGACACAAAGGCTCGCACTCTGGGAATCGTGCGCATAATATACATAAAGAATACTTCATTTCGCTGGTGAAAATATCGACTGATGTAATGTGCAATAATGTACTTGGTAAGTTAGGAGAGATGAACTCAAACCATGCAAATGACAGTGGGTCAGTCACCGATCGGGTTTTCTTCAGATTTCATAGCAACTTTCGTTGCGCGTTCTTATACGTAATTGTTTCTGTTTCACGTCAGAATTTAAACTGATCAAAACTGGAGGAAACGGTTGAAAGAATAAAATATTTTGTATCATCTATGTAACCAATAAATTCCACTAAAACCATTCCGACTTAAAATGATAGTAGCTCACAATTCTCGAATTCCTCTGAATTAAAGGAATAACACAGCAGTCTGAAGTTTTTTGCTATCCATAAGAAGTAACGCGGTTGACAAAATGGTTCATGCAACTGAATTCTCTCTCTCTCCCTCTCTCTGTCTCTCAGTCTCTCTCTATAGAAAAACGGGTTCAGCATCACTACCTGTCATCGTTACACAAGACATGGATGTGGCCTAATATTAGTGAACCTGGGACAAATGCTGTCTCACAAGACTGCAAGGTTGCTAGTGAAATGTCATCTAAAATTTACTGCACTATTTGTGTCTGCAAACTATACTGTACTGTAACTATCTGAAACCGTGTAGGTATATTTTACTATCTGACATTATATCTCAACTTCTTTTGGCCTCTTCTGCCAACCTTCGTTATTTATCTGTTATTAAAATCGTACATCGAAATTTCTCCATTTCTACGTTGTTTTTCTCTTTTTGGTACCTAAATGAACATTTCTAATTCTAATAAAAGGCAAGACTACGAAAAGTACGTAGAAAACTTACAGCTGCGTCAAGACTGCACTGCAAAATTATTTAGCAAGACTATATTTTAATTACAAAGAGCGAGAATAAGAATCAATGCTTTTTAAAATATGAATTTCATAACAAATCTTCAAGAGGCAAACGATTTTTACAAAGCTAGACATTTAAAACTAAGATGAACATTAAACCTTTCTCGAAGCCAGTCTAAAAATTCCCAGACGAGTCTCATAAAGGTCGAGCATTATAAGATGTCAATGTAAACATCTAACAGACTTGCAGCACGAAAATAATCTCCACCACCCAAAGAGTATAAAACGGAGAGCTCAAACATTTGCAGACAGGATATTCCTGGATAATAATACGGGGCAATATGAAAGATAGAAGGAAAGATGAGGTACACTAAGACTTCGGTTGTTCGTTCAAGCATGTATCCACCCTGGATGCTTCGTATTATTATTAAGAACTGAAACAGCTAATCTTACCAGGAATGTGGTCGAAGGCAAGTCCTCCACATTAACTGTTTGGGAGTTTCTACAGCGTAAAAAGCATCGGCAACTGATTTCATGTGACGCAATATGTACACAATAACTGAAGGGAGTAAAGCGCCTGGAACACTGCAGCCACTGGGTGGACCGAGTCACGAAATGTATGTACCATAAAATAAGTGCTGCTTCCGCCAGCGCCCTCAGGCTCAGAAAATCTTGAATAATCATCCAAGGATGTGAACTGAAGAATCATTGACATAAGTGGTGCGAATATAATTCGATATCAAATCAAAAAGGTTTCCTGAATGGAAGCGCAATGAGTCATTCTCGGACACAAATGGTATGACAACGTTGGGAAACAGAAGTTGGTTTAGTAAATCCAAGCAAAACTGGCTCCATTACGTACTTAAAATATCACAATTAAAAAAAGCTGATCTAATTTAACACACAAACACACACACACACACACACACACACACACACACACACACACACACACACACACATATATATATATATATATATATATATATATATATATATATATATATATATATATATATATATATATATTATATATATCATATATACATACATACTTACATATACAATTATATATACATATATATATATATATATATATACTGTATTAAAGCTTTCAGTAATCCATGTGATTAAAAAAAAACTTTTAAGATGGATTTTCTTCTTTAGAACATCGTTCAGTAAGTTTCAATTATCTGTTTTCCTAATCGTTGTTACAGCCGCCAGCGGATCGCGTAAAAATAAGAATGTTTGAATGTTTTAATATGCCTGGCGATTTTATCATCAATTAAGCCGTCTGGTTCATTTAATATAATAATAAACAATGTATTTACAAGGGAAGGGAGATAACTGTAGAACCCAGAAAACTCCGAATTCGTTTTTAAGATTCACGTTAATAAGTATGTAATAAGTAAAATGGGTTAACGGCAATGTGGAAAGATTTTGGAGCTAGTTTTGGAATAGAAGGAAGGAAGGAAGGAAGGAAGGAAGGAAGGAAGGAAGGAAGG
>NC_089762.1:12027742-12055242 GCF_040412425.1 Macrobrachium rosenbergii | reverse complement strand
CCTGATGTGTATATATATATATATATATATATATATATATATATATATATATATATATATATATATATATATATATATATATATATATATATATATATATATATATATATATATATATATATATATTTATATATATATACACATACATATACATACAGTATATGCATGTATACTGTATATGTCTATATATACGTATACATACATACATATACACACATACATATGTATATATATATATATACATATACACACACACATACAGCCTAGACAGATATCATGCTAGTCCTTAATGTTACCATTAAACAAAATTTGTCGCAGATCTATTTATTTACTCATTTCGTAAGCAACCGAACGGTTCTTATAAAACAATAGGTCATCTTCCTCTAACAATTAGAAAACTAACTCGGTACTCATGGCGTCTCCCTCTAGACGGATATAAAACACTCTTTCAACGCCCAAATTTGCTCAGGTTACCGAAGTCTAGCCATTAACTCTTGTTTACCGTTGCTTCGAGCTTAAGAGTAAGGGACTGATTCTTCGTTCCGTAACAAAAGCATGAAAAACATAAGAACACTTCTGCTGCTCTCACGCCATACGAGTTGTTGCTGCATGTGGGTGCTGTCGTTTTTCGCATGATGCCGCACACAGGTACAGTGCCGGATGTGGTACCTCGTGAAAGCTCAGATGTGAACACAATGACTGATCAGGTATAAGAAAAATTTTAAAAACATGCGCAACTGACTAATCTAACAAAGGTGTCAGAGGATAATATTAAGATCTGGTATGAGAAATTCAACAGAGCTCAAGTGTTAGCCCAACAATTTAAAATGTAAGTCAGTTGCAGAATACCAAGTAGGGGAAGAATATTTTAAACGTGGCAGGGTAAAAGAATAAAAAAAACTTCCTCTGGATGACTGGCTTCCAAAAATCTTAAAATCCTTGCTCAGGATGCTGATTTGTTGTGCAACTGAAGAGATAAACCGAAAAGTGAATTTGAAACCTGGAATGACATCTAGAATTCGAAATTAGTTTCAAGTAGTGAGAGTGGCACTTTCAATGATAAGATCTGGTGGGGGGGGGATCTATATCCTACACCTACCACCAATCATACTTTGAATTTAGCTTGGGTTTAACTTCATCCCCAAAGTAACACCATGGACGAATCTAAGTAAACGTTTGTCAAGAGATTCAGCAACCACAAGTCAATACTCTGGAGAAGGGATCGATGCCAAGGGAGTGGCATTATGAGCATAAGTAGGAAGGATAAGCACCATATTAAAGATTCTTGACTTCTCGGACCAAAAAGCTAAACTGGATACTGATTGACAGAACGTTCTGGTTTAAGCAAGGACAGCGCTATTGAGTAACCCATTTTTACGTGAGTCTCCTTACTATATATTATTATTATTATTATTATTATTATTATTATTATTATAAACAATAATGAACTACCCATTTGTCAATATAAAACAAGCATGGCAGGCAAACACCAAGACCTTGAACACGAAAGCAGATTATTCTTAAAATAATTATAATTTCTATTAAATGCCAAGACAAATCTGACAGGTAACCCACTGCCCTTGTCAAGCTCATACCTGAAGAAAACAAGAAAAATCTGCTGAAAGAAAAACCGGTGGGGCTGAAACTGGACGGAGGCTTTAACAAATTGTAAGGTCGCCAAATTGCAAGTCTTTTTTTCTTTCCTCTCAAACTCATTTGCGCCTTTCCATTTAAGTCGGCAACATTGTCTGTAGTATTAAGTGCAGACAAAATAGTTTGTTCCTTCTGAGTTTCATCTATTTTAATGTACGCTATGCTGCTGCCGAGTTTGGAGTCAGGGGATGTATTTAGCCATACATACACGCACGTTTACAATAATACCTGATTTTGTGTGCGGGGTGTAAGGTTTACAATCTGTTAGATGATCTGAATAAATTTAATCATTACTTGAACCATTCTTGAACTTTTCATTTCTATTTATCTTTAGTAAAGACGAAAAATCTTTGAAGGTAATCTAACTAGCAATCCTTAAGGTTACATTTTACCATTCTGACTTCATGGGAGTTCCCCCAAGGATGCAATCTTTTACGACTGACGCTGTTTTCCATGACTGGTTCCTCCTCGATATCGATATATCGGCATATGTCAAATATCGCCTCGCCTCGCAAGTTAGAGGGGATTTCGTCATATCAAATTATGGACCTCCAAAGCGAATGACTGCTTTCCTGGTGTCCCGTATCTCACGTTAGCTTTAATGCAACCGTATTTAAGGACTCTGGAAACTGCACAGCGTGAACTTTACGGGGATCACGTGGTCAAAGGAGCCCACTAGCGAGAAATATCACTGTAATTCTATACTGTGGTAATCAGACTGCACCGGATAGCAAATTTTATCTTTAGCTTAAAAGATTTGCAGTACACACATTCTTGGATGCCTCTTAAAATGTAGTAGTATGGTGTCAAGTACATACAAATTGCCATTTGGCATATATATATATGTATATATGTATATATATATATATATATATATATATATATATATATATATATATATATATATATATATATATATATATATACATATATATATATATATATATATATATATATATATATATATATATATATATATATATATATATATATATATATATATATATTTATATATATATATATATATATATATATATATATATATATATATATATATATATATATATATATATATATATAAAATGTGTCCACTGTAGTCCTGAGTTCTTGTCCTTCATTGGTTCGAGCCCACGGGACGACGAACTTATTATCAACTAAACAAATTCCCTTCGGTAACATATATGAAAATATATTATTTCCGAGGTAGAGCGAATTGGATATTAAAGGACGTTTGTAGCTTACGGATTATATATATATACATATCTGTATCTTCTTCTTCGTTTTAACGTGCTTTTTATACTGTATATCTAGATATATACTGTATGTATATATATATATATATATATATATATATATATATATATATATATATATTATAATTTATATATATATATATACAAGATATTATAATTTGTCGAAGTCTAAAAGCCAACCTTTTTAGAATGTTAAGAGTGGGATTGTTACTGCACAGCCGACCCAATTTGACCCAGATACCAACACATAAAACTTATCAGTATTCTGATCTGTCCCTTCCCCTTACCTGGGACAGACATTTGGATGGCACGATTAAAAGGGGCAAGGATAAGAGGTTGAGTGCCGCTCCCTTAAGCAGCTTAAATGAACTAAGCTGCTTAAAACAACCATTCTATGAGGCAGAGTGATCGCGCTGAATTGTCTTTCCACAGGACACCTGGGGAGATGTAAGCACATGGTCAAGACACCTGGAAGATGACACATCTTGGGCACAGTCACCATACGTGCCCGACATCGGGGCCCCTACCCTCAGCAATGCCTTAAAAGGAGCCAGGACAGGAAGAGCTTGGCAGTCAGTAGTCGGGAGTTAGCAGTTAGCAGTTAGCCAGACATGCACGGGAGATAGCTACGAGACGCTGAGAGGGGGTCCCCCCACCCCTTACTACCTGAACCTCCTGGCTCAGATCCAGTTCTTTTGTCACCACGTGGATGAACTTCCCCTGTGAGCTAGTGTAGAGTGCCACGAGTGCGATGGCCCGTCGTCATTCTTTGCCAGAGACCCGCTCCCCCCATGGTAAAGTAAAAGTGAAGGCTTTTCAGTCACGACATTTTGCCCTTAGAATTGTTTATTGAGCGCCAGTATATCTCTGTATCTATTGTGCCCCTTTACCCAGTGCTATTTCAAGTGTTTGTGTTCCAGTGTCAAGTGTTCATTCATTCCTGTATGTTTTAAATTTTCCCTTACTGGCATGTAATCCTTAAATCTCTCTTGCAGAGGGACCCATTTGCCATGGACTCTTCTTGGGCTGTGCCTTGCGACCATTCAAGTCTCCAGTAGGAAGACTCCAGGCTTTGCAAGCCTCCATATTATTTACTTTTCCACTTCTTTTGATCCTTTTATTGTAAATACAATTACTTTAGTTAACCCCAGTGTTTACGTAACATTCCCCCATGAAGTAGAGCCTTAAGCTCATAAGAAACATCCGTTTTTTTCTTTTCTTTTTATGATTCCCTGGACCGTAAAGTCAGATTTTCAAGGCCAAGTGAGTAAACTTCTGTTGCTGACCTGTTAAAATGTTCTACAAATCCAGAAAACCAGGGAAAATCATAAAAAAATATATATATATATATATTTATATGTTTATGTAAACAATATCTATATCTATATATATATATATACATACATATATATATATATATATATATATATATATATATATATATATATATATATATATATATATATAGAGAGAGAGAGAGAGAGAGAGAGAGAGAGAGAGAGAGAGAGAGAGAGAGAGAGAGAGAGAGAGAGAGAGAGGCTTTCAGATGGCATTAGTTGAGCTTCAGAGATGAGGCTACTATCTCAATCTCCCTGTTTCCACATTTTTGTGGCTTGAGTGCTTTCACAGTCGCTCACCGATCCAGGTGCTGGCCAGACCTGAGCAAACAGAAAGATCCACAGCAGGACGAACGTGTCATTGCCATTCGCACGTGCGACCTAGACGTTCTCCTAAAAGGACTCTAAGGTCGCAATTCAGTGCCTTTATTCGCTTTGGCATTAAAACATAATGCCTAGAAATTCACTGTATTACCGGAAATAGAATAGCAGAACAACGGCACGACTACATGGAAAAGCCTAATATTCCTTCGTCCATGAGGCACAGAATATAATTCTTTTCAGCTATCTGACCTGACCACAAAATTTTTTCACCAACGTGAATTAATAATAATTTTCAGTCATGACAAACTAATCCCCTTTGTAGCAAAAATCGATTTTTTCTGTTTTTGCAACTGTGCAAAACGCAAGAATCCAATTTTGCCTTTTGAAAACAGAAATGAAATTTGATAATAATCCATCGTGGTGCTCGCTCGACAAAATCCCGGTGGGTGATTACTTGGTATATTACCCTCTCCGTAACAGAGAATATTTGGAATTATCCGGGAGGTCGAGGCTAATTAAAACCAGATTAGTGAATGGAACCGCGAAAGCAAGGAGGTCTGCGGACGGTATTTCAATTTATTTTCACAAACTGAGAAATGCAGTGACAACGCAATTAGCACCATAGCGTGCGCCGAGATCCTTTAGAACTACTTAGGAGGTAAAAATGGAGAACGGCCTTGGATAAAAGGCTCAAGTGATGAGAGAGGGATTTTTATATTCACGTTCATAATCCGTTTCGTGTTTTCTTGGATATTTAGATTTCACGGTAAAGTATTCTACTAGGCTGTTTGATTTAACAGACTAGGTTGACGGTCAATGATGTGATCAGAAGCTACAACAAGCTTGAAATATAAATTAAACTGAAATGAGTTTTTAATATGGGAATTACAAAATTACCTAAACCTACTAAAAGGTCCTTTTCTCGAGAACGTAACAGATATTTGATATCTGGAATTTAGAAAAAATCAGTTTCCACTTTATTGGGGAGGAAATGTCAGACAGACTGTAACGGAAGGAGAACCACTGGGAAAAGTATATGCAAGTTCATTAGACAAGTTAGTCATTCCCCAGGAGTCAGTTTTCAAGCACTTCGTCTGATTAGGTTGATTCGCTTTCATTGCAAAGTAAGAACTTCACTACGGAACAATTATAATTCCCATAATTCATTGCTCTTCCCAAGAGGGCTGCAGATGAGAAACTCTTCCCTTGGATTACCAAGATGCCTTCTCCATTGGCGAATGACCTGACATTTGCTTCTGATGCCTTGTGGCTAACAACGGCTTCCGCTGCGTCATTCTCAAGAAAAAAAAAAAAAAAAAAAAAAAAAAAAATGAAAATATCAAATTCAATCGTTCTGAATCTTATTATAATAAATAGATTAATTCCAACCAGGTTCCGAGAACTGGTTGAACATGATCTGCTCAGAAGGAATTGCACTTTAACTCAGTCTTTAAAATCTACTATCAGTTTGTCAGGCTGAACTGATACCTTAGGAAAAACTGTTATCGTGGTACCAGAGCAATTCATTACAGGATTATATGTGTACCTATGTAGTTAGGTGGTGGTTGGTGTATGTCTAAAGTAAAGATGGAGACGCATTTCGTATTTTGTCAAAATGTAATTGCGCATTTACACTGAGAACATTCACTGGTGAGAGTTCTATACATTTCTATTGTAGCAGTCCATGAAAGGCAGGTAGATGCAGGTGTAACAATTCATTCTTAATATATGCAGATAATGCAAACGTGATTATGATGCTATCTCATTATCCAGAGTTGTCTTTTTCAGCTAGTTAAGAACACAAATCGGGGCATAACTTTCAAGACGTTAACTACCATATACGTGGTGACTGATGTCTTAAAAGTCTTACCTCAAAATCTGTGATGCTGATTTTGCCAACCGTTCGTCAATATCCCACACGCTAAATATTTTGACTATCTTCAACATCATTCTCCCCTTTTCCTACCAGCGTGTAACGAACGGTTAAGTTTGTGTTACACTAAGATACTGTAAATCTACAAATGGTGGAACAACAAGAGATTCTACTGCTGCATTGTGGTTTTCTTTTCCAGTAAATTTTTGACCGGTGAATGTTCAGTTCCAGTCAGCATCGGTGCTTCTAAATGTAGGAATTCGTGTATGCATATATACATTAATGGGGGTGTAAGCCAGAAAAGTGGAGAAACGGATGCCAGCAGGGATGGGAAAAGAAAGGAAATAATTCATTTGCATAGGTTTTTGCCGTAAATGTAACGGATTATAAGATGAAAAAGAAGTGGGTCTCAGTCCAGGTGAAACATGAAAAACAGCAAGATATCTATAAAAACAAGTAAAAAATATGCCGAAGTTTCTTCGGCGCAATCGAGTTTTCTGTACAGCGTGTAATGCTGTATGAAACTCTCAGCCACGGCCCATGACACTCTCAGCCGCGGCCCGTGAAACTTTCACCCACGGCCCGGTGGCGACCTGTGTTGTTGGCACCTATAGCGGTGCCCGACGCACGAACATGGCTAACTTTAACCTTAAATGAGATAAAAACTACTGAGGCTGCAATTTGTTGTTTGATGATTGGAGAATGGATGATCAACACACCAATTTGCAGCCCTCTAGCCTCAGTAGTTTTTAAGATCTGAGGGCGGACAAAAAAAGTGAGGACGGACAGACAAAATTAATGTCCATCTCGACGGTTTTCTTGTACAGAAAACTACAAGGGGCGGTTTTGAAAGGGGAGTGCAGGGCTTGCTGAGGCAAAATGTGGAATGTATGAAGTGTGGCCGAGTTAATTCAGCAGAGGTAAAATGCTGAATGTTGAAATGGTGAATGCAAACTTAAGAAAATGTGTAAAAGCTTTGCATAACGATGTGAAGTAGAAGTGATGGAGAATAATTGTATGTAAGAAGGATATCAGATTAAAATGCAAGCCTAGGTGAAAAGACAGCTCAGTGTTTTGAAGTGGTTGAGCATTGTGGACTATAGGCTAGCTGAAGGAAAAAAAAGATAACTTTCAGAATTTGGGATGAAAGAAGAAAGGGACACCGAGAAAGTGTTTGCTTCAAGGGGGAGGAAGGGATGCTGGAACACAGGGGCTAAAGTGCCGCACTACTGTATGTGTAGGTAGCTCGACACACTGCAGATGAGAAAGCTTGTTGTGTAAGATTTCTTCCTTGATTCAGATACTGAACTAAATGCTGCTTTTGTTTCGTAATTGAGATCCATTCCCTGTTATAGAAAACGGGCTTTATAACATGACTACAAAACTTTGTTCTTACCATTTGTCATTGCACACTGCACAGAGCTACAGCATAAATGGGGATGGTAAATGAAATTTTAAGTCTGTTCATGAGAGAGAGGGGTACTAATTTAAGCCCAGTTAAGACATCCAACCAGAATCAAGGGGGCACCATGATTGAACACTGTCGAGCCGAAGTATTGTAAAGAAATAGTTCCAGATTTGACAACAACATTCAAATGCTCACGTAGTCGCAGTTATTTTGGGCACCGGCTATCAAGCCGACGAGTTGAGGCCGTATCGTTTCTCTGATCTACAGTAATTAGACTGTTCCCATAATGACCATGAGTGAGTGGCGTTAAAAAGACCTAAGGAACCTGTAAATTCTGAAAGTTATGTTTATTATAACTGAGCGCTTAGGAGTTAGGAATATAGTATGTAGGCGAAAGAGAGATGGTTACAGTAATGATGTTGAAGAATAATAATTTGAGTGAGTGATTACAAATCATCTGGCGTCATAACCGCAGATGAGGACGTTGTGAAGAAAAACTAATACCTGATCTTACTTGAAAATGACCACAAATAACCTCTCTCTACATTACAGCTTTACAGTAACTAATATTAGTCTCGTAGGAGATCAAAGGCTTTCTTCAGAAAGCATTAAATAAGTCAATAATTTATCTAACAATTTTTTAACTGTTAGATAACTCATGTTTCTATATAAAGAAAAAAGACTACAATTTCTCCTTAGTTTCCTTTGAAACTTAAAAATGGAATGATATTCAAAACTAAGAGGGCATTATTTTACCTTATATACCAATTTAATCACAGATTTATTTCTACTTAATACTAGCGTTAAGAATATTTCGATAATGGGCTTCGAAATGGACAGTGCGGTGACGAATTTGCAGACTTTCACTTGTGATAAGGCGTCAATAAGCTCAGAAAGATAACGTTTAACATTGCGATCTTCTTGTTTTAGCCTTCACTAGTTATACTATTCCTAGCACTGGAAGACACACGGGGCCCTACGCAGATGACGATGCAATGCAGTGTTTTTGCTCCACTAAGCAACCTAGATAGCTTGATGGTGGAGATCCAGGTGGGTTTGCAAGTTCTTTCACAAAATGTCTAGGGTTGTTTATCCTACACTCAGCGTATGTTTCCTCTATTTCTCTTTTGAGTGGAACTCTTCCTTATAAGTAAAAATCTTGAGTATTGCAAGTGTTCCGATGGGTACTTGGTGAAGACTGCAGCAACTAAAAACAATTCTTCACTCTTTTGGTGCTCTCCAATGTTGCTGAACATTCTTCTTTGTGCTCTCATGTTAACACACGTGTCTCATGACAGTTAACAGACTAACATGAAAGCATTTGTATACTAGCGATAGCTATTTAAATGTAAATGGTCATCTACAAGTTATCACTGACGGAATCTGAATCTACATTTGTGAAAATTCACTTAAGCGCAGTCTTGGTTAACCATAATGCTCTTCTACACAAAACTTCAAAACCTGGGTGTTGGATGCTCTATACAGTACTTGATCTCGGTCAAATTGTCTTCGTGGTCATCAGAGTTGTTGGTAGTATTTTAAGGAGCCTAGAACGGTTAAGTTTGTAATTTTCTGTCCTTTTTAGTAAATTAACTGTTCGATTTGCAAGGGATGCAAAATCTACGAGAAGTTATTCGCTCTGAATGTGAAACAAGGTGGCTGCAATGCTGGTAAAGTGAGTATTGAGGCTGAACTCTGGTAAAACTAAGATATGACTGATTAAACGGATTTCTCACTGCGCTCCCTATCAGTGAATCTAAATTCTAAATACTTAACAGCACCTGCTGTTGCCCAAAGTCTCTTTCTCTCAAGACAAAAGCATCGCCATCTGATGCTGCCAGAGAACTTCATATCATTCGCAAGGCTCCCTGTTGCTGCAGAGGCATGGCTCGGCTCTTTTGTTATGACGCTGCTGGAATATTGCTCTCCGCTTGCGGTGCGGTTTCATTCTTTTGAAGCTTGCTTCACAGTTATGGCCTTTTTGGTGGACAAATACGAACATGAGCTCATCTGGTTGAATAGCAACAATAATAATAACAAAACTTACTACTGTTAATAACAATAAGCCGTGTCGGAAGGCTTCATATTTTGCCATCTTGATAAAAGGTTAATCATCTGCAGTCTGTTAGCTATTCAACGACACACCATACGTCGTCCATAGTGTCATTAAGCCAAAAATATCGATCCAGCAGTATCACATAAATGCATATGTACATACATACATACATACATATATATATATATATATATATATATATATATATATATATATATATATATATATATATATATATATATATATGTGTGTGTGTGTTGTTGTATGTATGTATATATATATATATATATATATATATATATTATATATATATATATATATATATATATATATATATATATATATATATATATATATATATATATATATATATATATATATACATATATATATACACAGACACTGATATCCACTTAGATGTATATTTCATATTACCTGGCATCAGTCTAACGATACCAAAGGTGATGAATCTATTTCCACATTCGTAGTCTGTGGCATATTCCATCAATATGAACGAGAAACGTTGAGTCAGTTTAATTTCCGATCACATGACATGAAAATGATAGTAGTGAAACCTCTCCCCATATGCTCTGGTAAAAAATACATTTTAAGGAGATCTTTTGGCTAACCGCTTCAAAGAGATTGGATTGGATCATCTTGCAGCCGGGATGTAAACCTCATCACCCGTAATTTCCTTCTACTTACAGCCTTTATCCAGGAAGGCTTTCTACGTAATCTTCCTGCATAAAGTCTGGCCTAATTTGGAGGTTCCTCTAAGGTTAAAATTCCTACCACTTTCTTACGAGAATATCATATCGTTCTCTTATCTTGAGTGAATATATTATTTTGTCAATTTAGCTCTTATCTCTTCTAACAAATATTAGGTGACGTGTTTAAAACACCATTATTAATATTCATAATCCCCGATGAAATAACGTGCCAAAATCCCATGAGCTTTTATACTCCTAATATGTCCTCACATATGAGCACGTGCACGCAAATAAAGAAATTAGAATTGTTATACAATACACATACATACACGGCGAGGCGAGAAGCCTCGCCTCGCCTCGCCAAGCCAAGTCCAACTCCAAATATTAGATTTATATTTATATAAATATAAATATAAATAACATACATACATACATACATACATACACACATATTATTCAGAGGAAGACGGATGAAAACCACACGTTACTAGGCTGCCTTTTATATTTTGTAGCCAACGTTTCATAATTATCTACAGAATTACATCCTTAGGGCTGCGCATAAGAAAAGATAAAAACAATTATAAGTACAGTCTTAGAATTCATTTAATATTTAGCAGAGTAAGAATGAAATAAATAGAAGCACAACCAACCTAGAGGTGAGACAGTAAGGAACTAAATGGAAAGAAACCACCACAGTAAGAAGTTAAGCTAAATACAATTGACTAGCAGATATATGAGTATTTAAGGATGGTACAAGTTGTTTTATAAACAACGACTCTAGGATTGTTAAATCTTGTGGGTTGGCAGTATGACCGATGACACTTAAATCTTTGTTGCCAATATAGGTTTTGCGTTGTTTTGAATGGTTCCTGACATTGGAGCGCTCTGGGTTCGAGATTCTTCTACCTGTGCGGAAACTGACTCCCCGATGAGTCCTCTGGTGTCATCTATAAATATACTTGCCATAAATGTATTTCAGGAATTTACGTGGGATCCACCAGTAGGCTTCTTAAGGTGCGCATTGATTCACATCGGGGAGTCAGTTTCCGCACAGGTAGAAGAATCTCGAAACCGGAGCACTCAAATGTCAGGAACAATGCAAAACCTACATTGACAACAAAGATTTAAGTGTCATCGGTCATAGTGCCAACCCACAAGATTTAACAATCCTAGAGTCGTTGTTTATAAAACAACTTGTACCATCCTTAAATACTCATATATCTGGTATTCAATAGTATTTAGCTTAACTCCTTACTGTGGTGGTTTCTTTCCATTTAGTTCCTTACTGTCTCACCTCTACTATGAGATTCAGAGCCTTTGTTCCGGTGTTTTCCCGTAATAACTTATTTCTGTGTATTTGACAAAGATATTACTTAGCCATAGCAAACTTTACAGCCCTACCTAATTTTTGGCAGTATTCTTTATTACTTATATTAGTAAAAAGTATATTCATAAGAGTAAAATAAATCAGCCGAAGCCAGTGGTGAAACACTCTAACGTATGAATTCAAAGTTATATGTGACGTAAACATATGACGTCCCGACTCCTCAAACAAGGTGATGACGACAAACAGTTGTCTCTGAAATTCTGAATGAATATTCGTACCTTGTCAAGGCTTCAAGAATGGCGGCTGTGATAAGTTATTGTCCCCGTGGTTGCAGGACAGCTTTTGTGATTCGACTTACACAATTGTTTAGAAGCGAGGAGGCCCGCGGCAAACCCTACATAAGCTTGAACAGGTAAATGGATAATAGAGCCCTTTTTTGGATAAGGAGTACACCCGGACATCCAAGGCTACCAAGTTTTCGTCATTTGTTGACTTCCAAAGGTGCAGAAAGACAATTATATATGCTCTATAAAGCAATAGTTGTTGATTTCTTAGTAAAACTTGCGGAACAACATTAAAACTTGCTTTGCCAAAAAAAAAAAAATTATGTCATGGGTTATAATACATCACTAAATAACCTCTATAGGTGCCAGTGCCTGGGCTTAGCCCGAAACGCCATAATCCGCCCACTGATTATAATGTCAAGTTTCCTCATATGTAATCATGTTAAATAAAAGATCCATGTAAGGGCATGTCGTTTCATATGATCGCTCCTGTCCTCTTAGTGACAGAGTACAACAATGGCTGAATTATAACATTATAATGAAAGTTCTTTTCATATTCCGCAGAATATTACCGGCATGGTGTTTCGATTGTTGGTAGGTTTTTAAATATCAAGGTTGCTTGCACACTAAAAAGTATAAGTATACTCGGTCCTTCAATTCGCTCACTTGAATGATTCTTAACTGAAAGTGATGAATTGGCAGATCATCCAATTACGACCTACAATAAGCAGCTGTTTGTCTCTAAGATTAGACGAAGTCATTATGGACTCATAAAACTTGATAATAATAAGCGAATGAAAATATTAACAGTAATTAGCTGCTCGTACACCATGGCATAAATCCTGTAAACTACTACTACTACCATTACTACAAAGTGTAAACAAGGAGTACTGGTTGTATTTCATTGTTGCCAGAGGTTGAGACTTTTTCACGAATAGTCAATTACCCATCGAGAATGAGGCAAGTTAATGACGTCATAAGTTACGTCATTATATCTTCGAAAGACATTCCTCAGAGTTTGCTGGCGATGTCTACAAGAAGTCGGTTTTACTCTTATAATTACCAGAATTATGCAACTTTCGTAATACAGAATACAGTCAAGAATTAGGTTGGGATGTAAGATACTCTGTGACAAAGTGTCATCTTTGTCAGGTACGTTGATAGAATTTTATTCCGGAAAAACACCGGGAATGACGGTGAGTCTCATAGTAGGTTGGTTGCGCTTTTATTTATTTCATTCTTACTCTGTTATATTTTAAATGAATTCTAAGACTGTACTTATAATTGTTTTTATCATTTCTTATGCGCAGCCCTAAGGATGTAATTCTGTAGATAATTATGAAACGTTGGCTATATATATAAAATATAAAAGACAGCCTAGTGATGTGTGGTTTTCGTCCGTCTTCCTCTGAATATGTTACCTGGAGTGTTTCTCTGCCCTGTATCACTGTATATATATATATATATATATATATATATATATATATATATATATATATATATATATATATATATATATATATATATATAATATATATCATACACACATATATATGTGTATATATACATATACATATACATATGTATATAAAATTCTGTATGTATTTGTAACAGCTACAAAAATCTCTTCAAATCAAATACATATAAAGCTTTGTTTGATACTCACAAGCTTCTTCGACTAAAGTCTTTACAGAAAATTTACGCACAAATTCGCTTCGTAGTTACAATGAAATAGTGGAATGGTTGTTCAAAGTAGTAGGAGCTCTCATATTAGCGAATAACTGTTTTATCAGTGGCAAAAGTGAAACAAAGGAAGACAGGGTCAGAAATTCATTAATATGCAAGCCATCTAACATACAAGAGTTCTTCTGATATGTTGGCCACACAAGGTAGGGCCGCCTCTCGTCTCTCCTCACAGGTGGTAGTGCTGGCGACTCATAGTGGCACACTCGACACAGGCAGCCGCCCCACCTCCCTCCCCCTCTCTCTCTCTGTGTGTGTGTGTGTGTGTGCGTGTGTGTTTGTGTGTGCCCCTCCCGAACCCCAGCTGACGGAGACTTGGCTCGTGCTGCAAGTAACGTAGCACCGAGAAGGTCGTTAAGACTCAAGAACATGATGCTTGAATCATTTTCACACACCTGACCATGCGCTTCTAACGACCCAAGTTACCATTTCATATATTTTTCGTTTAACTTAAAGAATCATTTACACTATTTATTTCTGATTGAGAAGTGACTTTTTATGTCAATTTTCTTTCACTATTATAGTCTGAAGAAGCTTCTCACTAGCAGGCTAAAGCTCGTAGCTTTAAACAGTTATCGACAAAACACATATTTTGAGTAAGGCAGTGTACTGATATATATATATATATATATATATATATATATATATATATATATATATATATATATATATATATATATGTGTGTGTGTGTGTGTGTGTGTGTATATAATATGTATACACACATATATATTATATACTGTATATATATATATATATATATATATATATATATATATATATATATATATATGTGTGTGTGTGTGTGTGTGTGTGTGTGTGTGTGTGTGTATGTGTTTTGTCGATAACTGCCCTATAGTACGGGGAACACAAACCAAAAACTGTGAAAAATATCTGACAATAATGAGACGCCAAAATGGCGTCTGATCATTGTCTGATTATTTACGGACATCTACTATAAGGAAATAATTAACTTGTCAGAATTTATCTTTAACCTTTAAAAATCAATGATAATAGCAACAGACCTATGGAAATCTCAGTACCCAGGTAACAGAAAAACGCAACTCCGGTAAACTGTCAAAATATTTAAAGAAATCCATGCAATGACATTTGTTGGACTGGGACACAAGTATGGCTCCTCGAGGGGGAGGATGGGCGGGTGGGGGAGGTCAGTCACTGATTTCTAGTCAATCTGCAAATTTGTCGAAGACAATAATAATAATAATAATAATAATAATAATAATAATAAGAGGATCTGGGCAACAGAATGAGATACACACAGGTGATGAAAATGAATAACATACGGGAAATATCGCTATTACAAAAAAAAAATGGATATAATATAATCTAGTAATCTATCCTTGCGGACATTACAATGATCAGGTAATCTCTCTCTTGTACAGATAAGTAGAAACGCTCTTGACTCTCGACTGAGTAGACTCGGATCCGCTCCGGGATGAGGAACGGTCCGTGAGGCATTTTCCTTAAAAATCAAGTACACCTCTGTTGACTTAGGGGGTGAATATGTACGTAGTTATTAGTCGACTGCTGATTAAAAGCGTGAAGGCCTCAACACGGTAATTCTCATCTCTCTCTCTCTCTCTCTCTCTCTCTCTCTCTCAAACCAGGAGCTTTTAGGGGGAAAAGAAAATGTTCGTCGGCTGAGCAAAAACTGGATGTTCACATCCTTTGGCCAGAATCGAAATAGCCCCGCATCCCAGAACGTCTAAAGCAATTGAGTGTGGTTTGGTTGTCAACATGTAAATTACTTTTATTCAGTACTGTAAGCAGTCTCATAATGTTGAGGGTTCACTATAA
Organism: Macrobrachium rosenbergii; assembly: GCF_040412425.1. Classification (NCBI taxonomy): domain Eukaryota; kingdom Metazoa; phylum Arthropoda; class Malacostraca; order Decapoda; family Palaemonidae; genus Macrobrachium; species Macrobrachium rosenbergii. Next base: position 12,039,458 of record NC_089762.1, on the reverse strand, counting down.
CATCAGCAAGATTTTCATGATATAAAGATCAAACCAAACCCGAGTACCTGCGAGGAAAATAAGAAAGAATTATCTCACAAATGGAATTAGAGGACCACTATATACTCGTAATTCAAATAAAGCACATACCTTATGTATATAAGTTTCAGTCATTATATACTTAAACGCACATACGCATACACATCGTAACTTGCATCAATTGTTCACAGATTTTACATTTTCTAGCATTACTACGATACTCAAACGTGCAGATAGCTGGGTCTCTGAGACTATTATACGAAAGAAAAAACATAAGCATGTGACCAGAGAAGGAAGTTACCCAATGTTAAATAAAACCCACTGAGAGAGAGAGAGAGAGAGAGAGAGAGAGAGAGAGAGAGAGAGAGAGAGAGAGAGAGAGAGCATAAGCCGCAATAATGTTGGCAGACGAGAGCATTTTTCTCCATGGAACTGAGCTAATCTTCTGAGAGGTACTTCCTGAAGCAAATGTCTCCTTTCTTTTGGGAACCTACTATAAGATGACAGAGGAATAAAAGAGAGACATGGTCCATTCATTTTCTAAAAGTCATGAGCAAATACACTTCTGTTCAAGGCCTTCCCCGCCTTTCAGCTTGGGGAATCATACAATAACTGTAGCATGACATTTCTCTATTCATGCAGGACTTAGGCAAACAGTTTGCCAACACCGACCCCTTCTCTCTCTCTCTCTCTCTCTCTCTCTCAAAAGCACCAAAGACAAAAATGAAGGTTACTGCTTATAACAAAAAGCTAGGTACTCAAACGAGCAGCGAACAAACAACAGACACAGTAGATATTACTTTTAATTACAAATATTTAACATAAGTCTGCTATAAAAGCGACTGAAAATTAATCACTTCGATTTAAACGCAACATTTTAATTACAGCGTCTGCAACCATCACCATGTATTCATAAATATTTATCAGCTGGTAAAATCCATCATCAAAAGTTGACCAAATAAAACATTGCTTACCTCAAAAAGCGCCTGAGGTTTAATCACTGTGACTATTTTTTAATCATTCCAGGAGAGGAAAAAATGAGAAATCTATTTCATGATTTGCACACATAAGCAAACGGCACTGAATAAAAAATAAGTATAGAAAATTCTAAAAAATATTAGGATCTTCTCAATTTAGTCTAAGGAAGGCCGTGAAAGCCCTCATTGTTTCAAATATATTTCATTTCACCTTATTGTGAAAAGTATAAATATCAGTTGTACCACCTTGTCATATTCCACCAAAATGAACTGTTCAATCAAAATGTATGAAGATAAAACAGGGCACCAAAGGTTGTAATTCTATGAGGGTGTTCGTCATAGGCGACATGAATAATTCAATGACGAAAGAGAAAGTTCCGGCACAAAGGTCAGATCCTCTGGGCATAAAGGGACTTCATTTGATGATGGCACATATGAAAGAATGATGCTAAAAGAAGTCTCTCTCTCTCTCTCTCTCTCTCTCTCTCTCTCTCTCTCTCTCTCTGTTTTATTTTTGCCTTTGATGTTGAATTCCCTTGAGAGGATTTTCTTGTTCGAGCATCATTCCTGATGATAATGATATATCAAACGACATTTTGATGCCACGTCTGCGAAAGGTGAACAGAAGTATGCTTTTCTTCGCACTTTTCTAAATTCTTCACTTTGGAACTTCCTCTTTCTTCTGGTGATTTGATGCCACATAACTCAATATCTTCTTTTAATATTATCTTCATTTCCTCTTGATATGGTCGCCTTATCAACAAGCGAATGTGCGACTGTTAACTTTCTCTGATAAATTTGAGTTCCTTACTACGTCGGTAATCTGCCAGGTATAGCTCTTCTGTTTCTAAAAAAATCTAATAATTTTTTTCGACGTTATATCGAATGTTTCCGAGTATCAACACATATTTATACGACACCAGTAAGATCAGGATATTAATTTCATTTAACCAGGATCATCGGCACCTTTATATATATATATATATATATATATATATATATATATATATATATATATATATATATATATATATATATATATGTATATATATATATGTATCCATCCACAAATATTAAGCCATAAATACCTTGTATTATCCAATTCACTATACCTCTAGAAGAGCTTACACCCAGGGGGAATTGCAATTGATAGGTGCTTCGGTATCAAAAGGATTCGGACCCTTACCTGTTTTAGAAACAATGAACATAATGGCTCAACGGTCAAAGTCACTGTCCATCGTTGGTTCTAAACCAGGCGAAGGTTCGAGTCCTTTGGTGACGAAGCACTTATCAATTATAATTCCCCTTGGGTGTAAGTTATTCCCGAGGTATAGTGAACTGGATATTAAAAGATATTTGTGGCCATAAGAGATAAAAATACATACATATATACATATACATATATATATATATATATATATATATATATATATATATATATATATATATACATATATATATATATACTTTATCACTTACACAATTGTTCTGTGCATTAATACAATTGCTAACAGGACCTCATTGAAAATGGATGGTATCTAGCGGAGATATTTATACAGGAAAAGTTACATGCTTTCTAGGACTGACAGTCCTCATTGTCAAGTAACTGTAGAATGGCCGGACACGTAGTCCAGCTGTATTTATGGGTGTGGGGGAGCGGATTAAAGCCCTTGTTTGTCCAATTCCGTATGCTGTCTTCTTTAATCTTTTGATTATCCTCTTTCTCCTGTGTGGCCCCGCCCTTGTAACTTTTCCTGAATAAATATCTCCACTAGATACCATCCAGTTTTAATGAGGTCCTGTTAGTATATATATATATATCTATATATATATATATATATATATATATATATATATATATATATATATATATATATATATATATATAATGTGTGTGTGTGTTTGAGTGTGTTTGTCTTTCACTTTTTATGCCTGTTAGCAAAGATATGTGCGTGCACACAAACACATCCTTATGCAAGAGTTAAAACAAGCAGAGATGTCCAGACACACATTCACAAAGCAATTTTAGTTCTAACTGGACATATGGATGGATATCTATCATCTTTCTTTTCTTATGCATATTGCAATTAGCAAAGACAAAACAGAATGACGGGTAATAACTGACTGTGCATGTACATATCAGCAAACAAACATACATAAATACATACTTACACTAAGTAAATATGATTAAAAATCACTAGAATAAGTGGACTGAAATACCATTTTAAACTCGTTTCTTTACAGCTAACTAGCTGGTTTTCTGCGCAAGCTATGTTCATCGCCGAACGTAATACCACTCCTTGATGTAAATAAGAAAATTTTCTCATCTGGAACCCTTTTGCAAGAAAAAAAAAAAAAACACACAAGACAAATAACCTCAGTGAGTTGTGTGAGATTCGTCCCTTATATTGAATATTCAGCCATATTTTTGTTTTGAATGATGAAGTTCTGTGTAGGGAATTATAATTTGCGTAATGCCTTTTGAAACTCCGTTCACCTTTGTGAATTTACACGATCGTGAATTTCCATTTCAAGATGCTCTGAACAGTAAATACAGATTAATTACAATAATAATAATAATAATCTATAAGATAATTTTATCATTAAAATACCGTCGCCAATATAAAAGAAAAACTATACTTTTACAAATCTGCAGGTAATTCATAAAAAGTAACATAACACAACAAATAAAACAGATGACTCAAATTTCGCTACACAACCAAGTAAAAAATTGCAAAATGTATCCGGCGTCCCTTGAGCGATGACTGCAGGAAATAGACTGACCCGACAAACAAACAAACAAACAAACAAAATCAATTGTCTCGGATGCATTTCGTGAATAATGCAGAGGCATATTGCTCGGAGGGATGGCCGTTTCTCACTGCAAACATCCCCGACGTAAATAGATGTCGTCTCAATTGAAGCTCTTTTGAACATGTTGCCGAGACAATTGAGATTTAACACTTCCTCCTTTTCACTTCTTTCTCTCCTTCTTGCCGTCTTCCTTCGGTCCTGTCCATTTAATATCGGAGAGACGAAGTGGATGGAAGAGCCTCATAGATCGTCCAAACTAGTGGTGAAAAGGGAGTCTAAATTTGGATGATGGCGAAGGGCCATTTCTTGTCGGGACGATTTGACTTCGATGCAAAAAGATGGAGATTTTTCCATTCCTTTTTCTCTCTTGATGTGAAAGATAGGACAACCATATGTATGATTTCTTGCTTTTAATTATTTAGATAGACATGCCTGAAGACTATTCAGATTCTTTCACTGAAGCATGTCAAAAGCCTCATGATATTGAGGGAAGCATAAAACCAACAACCACAGATATACCTCTAGATTCGTTCCAGCCATGAAGGATGTCTTCCACAAATCCTCCAAGCAATTACATCCTCATGCATTGGAAAGTCAGAATGTGTCATATGGTACAAAAAGTGAGAGAGAGAGAGAGAGAGAGAGAGAGAGAGAGAGAGAGAGAGAGAGAGAGAGAGAGAGAGAGGCGCCACTGACCCAAAAAAAGGAAAGGCAGTGTCTGCTTTCCGTGCTGTGGACTGTAATTACATAAATTATTGATGCACATAATTCCTCTTTCCTTACTGCAATGGCTTTCTTAGAAGTGGAACAAGTGGAGCTGTTTTCTTGGAAGTGCTTCCCCTTAACGATGAATATAACTGGAGATCTTAGAACTTAAAGAACCTCATTGGAAATATTGTACTTTATGTCCATTAAAACTGATGAACTCGAGACCAAAAGCCAGAGAAAAATGGGACACGAAAAGTAAAAATAATGGAATAAATAGAACAGGTATTACACGAACTTAGATCAGGGGTCAAATACGATTCATTTGGATTCTACGTTCCTTCCAGAACCTGCTCGTGCAATGAAAACATGTAACTAAATATCAAATAAAACATTTAAATTAATATAAATTCTCCAACAACGTACTTCATAGCAAAATTATAAAAGGTATAAAAGGAAGAAAATAAATAGAAAAACTCTTTCAAACACAAATTCATAACAAAATATTAAAACATTAAAAACAGAGAAAAGTCTTTGAAACAAAACAAACTGCAAAGCTATTGTAAGTGTTTGAGAATAGGCTGAAGAAGCAAAGGGAAGGCTTTAACGACTACATATTTTATGTTTTATCACGACACGAAAAATAACTTTCAAATTTTTAAAAAAGATGAGAGGCAGTGAATATGAGGCTTTTTTTCGGACGGATTCCCACACACACTGCCAAATAAAATGCCGATGTATGTACTCTCTCTCTCTCTCTCTCTCTCTCTCTCTCTCTCTCTCTCTCTCTCTCTCTCTCTCTCTCTCTCTCTAAGCCGTCGTTGTCTTTTCCCCGAGCTTTAGTTTGTTTCGCTTTTCAAGTGACGGATTTTCCGTTTTCTTCAGTACTTACAGTAAGAGTAGAAGGGAAGGGAGAGATAGTGCTTATGCTAACCCGAAAATGCAGTTTTGGTATCCTGTGCTTTTAGATTTCGGCATTCCTCTCTTATCTGTGCTCACTTTGAGGGCGGTGGTAACTCCCATGAAGTATAAATCAGGAGTAAAAAAAAAACTGTTTCAGAGTCCCTGGGCTATGAACGATTAGGTTATTATAGTGTTAGTGAATTTTTTTTAGGCCAAAACACAATATAATTTTGATGGTACTTTGTTTCACTTACGCCCACACCCAATATTCTATTATGCATAAATAAAAGGAAGTTTATTATGTCTTAAAGCATTTCAAGTTTAACATTCCCACTTCGGGAACACAACTTCAAAATTGCTTATCAGTTTTATATATATAACATCACTGTTGTATGCATATCAGATGTTACTCAGTGTATAGCTATTGTGAATGATAAATATTAGTTCTATTAGTGATTACATCTTTATTGGGAGAATTTCCACTAAAATGATAACCTCAAACCTGTGCTTATTTCATTATAAGAAAATCCCTATTTTCTTTTTAAACTAGGTATTAGTTAAATACCTTATAAATAATTTTCTGTCTCATCCCACCTACATATTTTATTATCATAAATATTTTTGTAACATGGGAACATTGGACACGTCAGAAATGGTGGATATCCTGATTACTCAACAACCTGAAAGATCTTGTTTGTTTCACTGCCTTCTCTGGTAACAGACGCAAGACCAAACCCGTATGTAATACAGAGGTGAACCGGTGTGGCTTGTCTGCAGCTTCGCACGTCACTGTCTAGTAACTTCTTTCTTTGAAGAGACAGCAACACCAATGGAGGAATAGTATACTATCCATGAAGACTGCTCATGGAAGAAGTTCCATCTAGAAGGCAGACAAATGGATAAAGTAGTCATGTCAAAATGAAGTAAACCAGGTCCTATCTGATAATGTATAATAAAGACATGGGGAGTGCGGATGTTTGTAAAAAGATGCTGTCAGCTTACAGGCAAAGGATAGGCCTTACTGAAACAGCAGTGGAATATCTCCTCTCAAATACTGAGTCTCTCCAGCGTTGCTAGCTTCAGTTCCTAGCAGCATGCAAAGCTTGGCTCTCGGGTAATAAGCATTAGGATTTTAGGAAGGAAATAGCTCGAGCAATTGTCAGGGCCCAAGCACCTAGGAAACGACAGGGGCGGCCAACAGACCTGTACCAAAGGCGGTAAGGTATGATAATAAAAAGAAATCTCTTCAGCAATGTGTTACTTATACTAGGAACAGGTGTCAAAAGAGAACAAAATGCGAGAAAACTAAACACTTTGGAAGTAGTGCACTACTGTATTCCATAGAATTCTCACGTTTTCATTGATACTAATGAGAACATGTGAATGAAGTTATCACAGGAAATGGAAATATATATATATATATATATATATATATATATATATATATATATATATATATATATATATATATATATATATATATATATATATATATATATATATATATATATATATATATGTATCAAGAGAAAGAGTAGTCCACACCCATTATGATTTTGAGCAGTGAATATTTGTTATTGCAGTTTTATGCAGCAACTAAAATTGTTACAAAGCATACTCTGCCGGCAAAAATTTATTTTATTTTAGTCAACATTTGTTTGCTGTATTTGTGAAAACTAGTTTCATTTCTTGTGAGAAGACCTCGAAGAACCACATTGCATGATAAAATTCCTGACAATTCTTATGAAAATGTGCGCATAGTCACTGCAGATATAAGCAAAACTAATTAACACTCAATTTTACTTTACACCATGAATATCCTCTTATTTGCCTCCAACGTTGCCGGGAAAATGGAGGAAAAAATTACAAAAATGAGAACTGTGGTTTTCCGCCCTATGATGGACCTACACCAATCAGTTCCTAATTTTTCGTGTCTGCTCGAAATGGTTAAAGGTTTGGGCTAAGGGACCACTGATAAGAAAAGAGCAGCCGAGAAAAAGAAATGAGAATTGTAGGACGTCGTCGACCGAGGCCAAATCAACCCAAAGACCGCAAGCGTGACGAATTTGTGACAGGCGCCCCGCCACTCTTCATTACTCTATATTGCCCACCAGCAAAACAAGAGGCATTAGTGCGATTGGTCGGAATGTCAACCTTACCCCTTACAGCTCTCCCTCTCCGGTTGTGTGTGTGTGCGTGTGTTTGTGTGTGTGTGTCTGCCTCGCCTGTTTACGGGAATACGAGGAAAAGCTACAGAAGTAGAGTAAAATCAAGTAAAAATATCATAATAATATATTCCATCTTTACACGTTTAAAATCTTTTGGATATATCTGCTTGTCTGTCTGTCTGTCTGTTTTGCCTATTTTGAACAGTTACAATATCAGATCAGCAGTATTTTCAGCTAAAAATATATAAAAAATCTCATTACGATAATCTGAGGATGAACAATATAATTACAGTATTTCATTAATAAAAAAATATAACCGAAATTGTAATCACGAGAAATCTGTATTAAATAATCATACCACGGTCATAAAAGGAGTAAATGATATCACTGCAAGTAAATAAATAGTAATGTAAGACAAACACTCACATCGTGAAACAACATGTTTGTATAAAAGACAAAAACAGAAAATGATTAATATAAAATCCGGGGCAAAAGTTGAAAAAAAAAAAAAAATTGAAGAGCCCGTGACCACATTCCAAGATCAACGAGCAAAACGAACTGGAAGTTTGCCAAAGAGTAAAATCTTTTCTGTTACACTGCTCAGTGGAATTAGGGCAAACTTACATAGAGGAATAATAATAATAATGAGACCATAAAAGAACTGACACTCACCTTATACTCAGAAGATAAACTGACACTCACCTTATATTCAGAAGATAGAGTTTAACTGAGTGAGAGAGAGAGAGGACGCAAACACACATCTACAACCTGGCTGGTTACCGACCTGAGGTGGAAATTCGCAACAAGGGACCAAATCATGAAAAGCTGACCTCTAAAGAGATGGACTTGTCCCCGTAAATTCATTTCAGATGAAGCTTACCTTGCCTCAGATTCTGCCTAAAATTACCAGAGCTATTCTTGGAATCAAGGTCTCCAAGGGATCAATCCCTCCAACCACCCCGCCCCCTACCATTCCCCTCCCACCCACGAACCACTCTCCCCCTCACGTCTATTCTTCCTTCTCAACGGATCAATGTATATAATAAAGGCAAAATAGCAGGCATCCATCGATTAGACGAGGGGATAATTAGAAACTGGGCGATTTAACTGTGATGGAGGATCTCAGTTACGGAGATGGGAACGACTGCAAAATAAGAAGGGAACCCAATGATGTACAGTAATCAAAAGAGGCTAATCTAAAAGAAAGGCAAGAAAAAGAATAGCAGTCAGAGAGAGAGAGAGAGAGAGAGAGAGAGAGAGAGAGAGAGAGAGAGAGAGAGAGAGAGAGAGAGAGAGAGAGATAAACTTAGCCTTCAAAATATTTTTCGAACTGTTTAACAAAAGCGCAAAAGAACTGTTCAACAAAAGTGCAAAGATTGCCAAGTGATTTTAATACAAATATTTCCTTGCATCATTTATTTTCAAACAAAAGAAAAAAGAAAAATTAATACAATACAAAGGTCCGAGATATCATTACCTTCATATTTTGTACGACAGGACATCCTTAGTAACACACCGGCCAAAATGCACACTGACTACCCAAAGAATAAACAAACAGAAGCGTATAAGCAGGGGAAATTTTACGGCACTAAGGGTTCCTCCATGTTTCGACAGTTTAAAGTGATTGCTGTGCAGTCTTTCTTGGCCTGAAGCAAACCCCTGTCCCCATATTTAATTTGTATGTATGATATATATATATATATATATATATATATATATATATATATATATATATATATATATATATATATATATATATATATATATATATATATATATATATATATATATATATATATATATATATATATATATATATATATATATATATATATATATATATATATATATATATATATATATATATATACATATACACATATTTATATATATATATATATACACAACGATTGGACTTATTTTACGTGGCTAAGAACCAATTGGTTACCTAGCAACGGGATCTACAGCTTATTGTGGAATCCGAACCACATTACACCGAGAAATGAATTTCTATCACCAGAAATAAATTCCTTCTAATTCTTCATTGGCCGACCGGAGACTCGAACTTGGGCCTAGCAGAGTGCTAGCCGACAACTCTACCGACTCGTCCAACGATGAATATATACAGTATATGTATGTATGTATGTATGTATGTATGTATGTATGTATGTATGTATATGTATGTATATGTATATATATATATATATATATATATATATATATATATATATATAAATATCCACAAAAACAGCTTACTATCGAATTCACTATACCAAAGGAATATCTTACCAAGGCAGAGTGAATATGGGCTCAAACGATATTTGTGGCTTAATATTTGTTAATACAAAAACATGCGCGTTTGAGTCACACATACACATATATATATTATACAATATGTATATATATACATACATACATACATATATATATATATATATATATATATATGTATATATATATATATATATATATATATATATATATATATATATATATATATATATATATATATATATATACAGTATATATATATATATATATATATATATATATATATATATATATATATATATATATATATATATATATATATTCGAGCTCTGATTCGTTTCCTCTTTATCCCCACTGTTATTGATAAAATAATGAAGACTTTCTTGTCTTTGTTCGTATGTCTGAACTTTGAATCGGTTTCAAACTACAAGGTAAGAGTATCATGGTTTTTTGTCTCTGAGTGCATAATATAGAACGTCACTGGAATTCTCTCCTTTTTTTAAGTATGATAACTTCTTGACGTGCGTTTTGAAGAATAAAGTACGGAATACTATATTTACACTCAAGAGATCAAACATAATAACCATAACAAAGATGAATTTTTGGAAAACTACTACATTAAGTCAAACTTTTGGTCATAAGTAACGGAGGAAAAATGTATTCTGAAAAAACTGCCTCATTTTCCTCCACGCTGAAGAAAAGAACAAGTAATAAAAGAGAGAGTCCTTTATAAAAATGATGTAAGATATTCAGTATTAATAACACTAATAACTTCACCCAACCTTACATAAAAATACTCGAGACCTCACTTCAATGCTGCACTTCCCTTAGGACTCACTTAAGGATCCCAGGAAAATCGCCCGAGGAAGAAGTCCTAAGAGGATGCTGAGAGAGAGAGAGAGAGAGAGAGAGAGAGAGAGAGAGAGAGAGAGAGAGAGAGAGAGAGAAAGGAAAGTCTAATTCACGCTACTAACTACTAAGACCGTAAATGAAGAGAGAGTGAAAACGACTAAAGGGAAGAAAGAGGGGAAAACAGACATTAGAAATGCAGGGTTGGTCCCAGAAGGGTCGAACAATCGGCTGTCCTCTTGTCGCCTCTTGAAACTGGGAGATTTTTGGTTTAAGGAAATAAGCAGATTGGACGGAACAATTACATGCTTTCGTTAAGTACCTCTTAACGCAAGAAATATGGAATTGTTCCAAGGAAGAAGAGTAAACGTCCTCTATGCTATATGCTGAAAAACAATCGACTCAACAAACAGAAAAAAGTTATAAGAGCAGTTTATGGAATGGAATGGAATATAAACTTAAGGCCAAAGGCCAAGCGCTGGGACCTATGAGGTCATTCAGCGCTGAAAGAGGAATTTAGAGTAAAGAAGGTTTGAAAGGTGTAACAGGAGGAAAACCTCGCAGTTGCACTCTGAAACAAATGTACGGAGAGAGTGGAAAGTGTCATGAACCACACCTCGGTTCATCAGGTTCCATCATCAATTAGAGAGAAATGGACTGGAAATAACCTTAATACTAGTTTATTAACACTGCGTAATATACATATTTACAACTGAGTCAAGTCTGGCGTAAATCAATAAGTATACCACATCACACAATCAGAGTCAGTCATAACTAACAAAGATGTAGCAAAATTAGTTACTTGAATATAAAACATTACCGCCCAAGCAAATTATCAAAGCATGAAATCAAAGTAAACACTCACGCTACATCAAGAAAACAAACATTACAGACAGCATAATGATTACAAGTAGCATCAATTAACAAATAATGGTATAACCAAAAATACCCAAATATCTAAGAATTCAATAAAGCAGCATAAATAATAATCCAAAGTATCATAAATAATAC
>NC_089762.1:12005242-12012742 GCF_040412425.1 Macrobrachium rosenbergii | reverse complement strand
CAATGTCAAAAACAAAAATAAAACTGCAAGGGAACGAAAAGACAATGAATAAGTAGAGTGCACTAGAAATTCTAAATACAGTTGAGGTGGTAAAACGAAGAACACCAAGAAGACAGCCGAGATGTTGGAAGTTCAAAGAAACTGAATTTTATGTATATTATCATACTTTTATTTATACATACACACACACACACACACCCATATATATATATATATATATATATATATATATATATATATATATATATATATATATATATATATATATTTACATGTGCACTTTATGTATGTATGTACGTACAAGAGAAATTTAGAGCTTTTTTCAAGCAGTCAAAGAGGCAATAATAATAATAATAATAATAATAATAATAATAATAATAATAATAATAATAATAATAATAATAATCACCAACTCCATTTAGAAACATAATAAACAAGTAAAAAATGCGCCGAAGTTTCTTCGGCGCAATCGTTTTCAGCACAGCCACTACAGCGTGTAATCAAGGCCACAAAAAATAGATCTATCTTTCGGTGGTCTCGGTATAAGGCTGTATAAGCCGCGGCCCATGAAACTTTAACCACGGCCCGGTGGTGGCCTATCCTATATCGTTACCAGAAGCACGCTTATGGAACTTTAACCTTAAATAAAATAAAAACTACTGAGGCTAGAGGCTGCAATTTGGTATGTTTGATGATTGGAGGGTGGATGATCAACATATCAATTTGCAGCCCTCTAGCCTTGGTAGGTTTTAAGATCTGAGGGCGGACAGAAAAAGTGTGGACAGAAAAAAGTGCGGGCGGACAGACAGCCGGCACGATACTTTTCTTTCACAGAAAAATCAAAAGGATTGAATAGAAAATCATAAGATGACTTAAAGATATATTTGTGGTACTCTTATTTACAAAAGCAGTGACTTAAGAACCGCGCAGATATTACAGCAGCTTCCAGCATATCACTTACATCATTTCCCTCGGAGAAGTAAGATAACAGAAAAGAAACAAGTAAAGGAGAAGCAGTGGGAGGCTGAGGAAGGGACGATGTATTGGAAGCGTCTCTTAAGCCTCACAAAGGGGCCATCCTCCATCTGTCGTGAATAACCGCATTTAGTATTTCCTTAATGGAGATGGACAGTGGAAGAGAAAACGACTTTCAGGCATCGTAGAAGTACGACTCTGCGGATAATGACCATAAATCTTCGTTGAAGCCATAAAATGGGGTATTCTGCGCACTGCGTAAAAAAATTTGGCCGTCTTCGGTTCATATTCAAAGCTTCTTCCATAATACTGCTGCAAAAGTTTTGAAGCAGAATTATGCATCGTCCGAGTGTGACTGCGCAACCCGTCTAAGCGGCCCGTCAACAACTTTCTTGACCAGAAATAGTGCATGATTATGTGTACGCGCGCGGCAAAGCACCATTTGTAGTTGAACAAGCATACCAACTGAGGTAGTGAAGCCAACTGATCTGACTAACTGAACAATTTCCCAAGACAACAGAAGATCAGCTGACCACGGTCATCTGTTGTAAGAATTTGACGCAGATAATAAGATCTTACTTAATACCAAACAACCGTTCTGGGCCACTAGATGACCACGGTCATCTGTTGTAAGAATTTGACGCAGATAATAAGATCTTACTTAATACCAAACAACCGTTCTGGGCCACTAGATCCAAAGCTACAAGCAAATGTGATTCTTGTTCGTGAAAACAAAGACAGGTAAACAGACAAAACGAACTGAAAGAGTAACCTTCTTGGACCGTAAAAATAAATCATACCGGCCATGGGTGGTGTGCCTGGGATGTGGACGAGCAGTGCGATATTGGGGGGCAGGGATGTGTAAGAGCGTGAAAACTGCGTCGTGGGTGTAAGAAATGGAGGCCGTGCACAGGTGTGGGAACCGGGGATACGTGCACGACGACAGTCAAATGTCAACTGAGCGGTTTGCTCAAAAAAAATGTATAAATATGCTGGGCTCTACGTAGGTGACAAAACACTGGCGCGCAAAATATTGCGCCTAAAAAGCTGATCGCCTTAAACCCCTAGTTACACTTCTTTGGCCTGTTTCAATAAGAGTTGCACGAAAAAGGTAAAATGTGCGTTTACCGCCACTATATAAAAAATACAAACAAAAGCTATTAAAGTCAAAGGACTAGAGGGAGGGGCTAGGTTAGCATTCTAGCAAGTAGCGAATTCTTTCCAGGGAATTCTACCTGCTGTATAATAAATGACAATCTTTCAAAGTTGTCATTCACTCTAGTTGTCTCTCTCATCGTTATTTATTTTCACTCTCAAGTTTATGTATACAGATAGGCTAATGCAATTTTTTTCAAGTACTATTTCCACAGCATTTTAAAAAGAGAATATTTTAAATAAGACCAGATATAAGACACCAGTTAAACCATACCCACGTACCTAATTACTTATTCATTTGCTTGCAAGAAATTGTTTAACATGTTAATATATTTCTATGTCAGAGGACCATAAAAATGATCAACAATCAGACCTATTTAATGAGATATTGTAACACCCAAATAAGACGCTATGCACCAGCAAGTTTACCTGATCTAAAAGCGTTCCTATAAAAAAAATCGACCCAAAACTTATTCAAGTCTTATAAACTGTAAAGAAAACGTCCCAAGAGCAGCCTTACGACTTACATGAAAGGCTCGCCCACAAAACCCAAAAATCGACAAACGGAAAAACGTTAATTAGGTGTCGGAAGGAAACGTTTCCTTCCCTCTCCCAGACATAAGTGGTCAGAACAACAAACGTTGAAAGTTGAATGACAATTCTCGTGAGAAAGGTAAGCATTTGAAGGTATACGTGTCGTTAAAAACTCCTTACTGACCGAAATTATATTTAGTTACGTGCATCTAGGAAGAAGCACTAGAATTCAATATTGGCAAAGAAAATAAGGATAAGGTTCAGAGTTCACACCGCTGAAAAAAGACGTCTAAAAAAAACCATCCTAATTATTACAAATATATTAATACATATCACGGACGTCATTTCAGCTTGTGTACATTTTTATTATATCATTAAAATCCGGTCAATTACAGCATCTAGCTGCTTGTTTTCACGGCAGTTCTAGCTTTAAAAATTCCTTTAACAAATCTTTGTTATTTAATGCGGGAAGAAAATATTCTTTCTCAGAGCCAACTTAAGGTTTGCCAAGTTTTCGAAAGAGCCAGGCATTCCATGCAAGAACTGGAACGTGCGTTTTCAGTTATGATGCTGTGGTTATGCTTCCATCTCTCATAATTATAGCAGCTAACATTTGACCCTTCTAAATTAAAATCATTCATTCCTGTAAAAAAAGCAACTTAGATGCAGAGATTTCCAACCTAAAGAAACACCATCATGGAAGAGTTTTCTGCTCACAAAGGGTATAAAGAGACTCTTTTCCAGGCAGAAATATGGCGCTTATCAACAAAACCCTCTCTTCTTCACAGAATCACTTTGTAAAAGGGAAACATCATCATTCCGAACTTCCCCATACAGAAACATCATACTTGCTATGTGTGCTTTCAAAAACCTTTTCACTGAAGACCTCATTTCGTAGGAACTACAATAAACCTCTTGTCACCAACCAAAACTGAGTATACTGTAGGTGTGACATGAAACTAGTTTCAATAAACGAATGGTTATCAGCTCTTCACGGCAGAAATGATGAAGAGCCTCTTCTAAAAGAAAAACTGTTAGCAGTTTATCCTACCACGAAAATTAAATTAAAGTAATAGTCTCTCGAAGAATTGCTAGTTGTAAAGTAATCCGTTTTTTAGAAACTGACTAACACAAATTTCATATTGACCAGATCTCCCTGTCGCCTGCAGCAAAACCGAAACATCCTCAGGAGCATAGTTTTTATGTCAGGATTCAGTCTCACGTCGATTTCACATAATGAAAATGGCTATTCATTGTACTTAAATATATAAACAACTGAAAGTTCTCCTCCCTGTGTCATCATGATGGCAATCAAGTCTTTCAAGAGAAAATCAAAATTTCTGGCAAGAACATCCCTTGACGGAAATGATAAATTTTTTTCTCCCGTGAAATGTTATGATTGAGAGCCTTCGTTTAATGTAACATTATATAATTATGATTTTTTTTCTACAGCAACCCCAAGATCAATAATAAATCATCGTGAACGAGAATATAAAAAGAAGAAATATTAGAAAAAGAGATGTGAATGAATGCATCCACATCCCACAATCCGATCTCCAAACCCAATACCTTCCCAACCACCGCCCCCAAAATATCTCTTATCCGTAGCAGGAAAGTTGCAAGAAATCGCATCGATTAAGTCGGGTAGAGTAAAGTACTAGCCTTAAAAATAAAGAAATGACCTCAAGGCACTGACTGTGCTTGAGCGATCGATTTATCGGTCACAGGCCTTGATTAAAAGCAAACCCGCTGCAAGCACACGTCTTTCCTCGCTCTCAAAGTTGTGGTTATTCACTTGGCGACTCGCCTATGTGTCTGCTGGGAAAAAATAGTCTGCAGTAATTTTTGTGAGCTGACTGGCAGCAAGGATTAAACCATCCATTCGGCATCGACCAAAAAATACCACTCATAAAATTTCTTCTCAGATCACGAATGTTATTCTTTTGTTTATTTCTTTGTCGACTCTGACCAGTCTAAAGTCACTTTCAGATATGAACTACCAAACATACATATGTATAGTGTAGTCGCCGTTTATTGTGTTCCAACTATTTCGGCTCCCCAAGGCTTCGTTTCGTAAACACTATCAACCGTTGATCCCAGGGTAAACAACGAGGCATGTATTTACTATCATTTCCTGACATTCTCAAAGGCAGAAACAAATTAAGGGAACTGAACTTCTGCTTGAAGTTTCGACTTCCGGTTTGATACGGTAGGAAATAATATTCTTTTAAGATTAACTTGGTAAAGTGAGTCGGTAGAAGTCACAAATAAAAAAACTAACTTGACTTTCGAGCAACTCTAAAAATTGCAGCAACCAGGATGGGTATATCAAAAGCGAATCAGAATATTCACGAAAGGACCAAGCCATTCTGTTACAGATTTTCTCTAACCTGAACAAAGATTGAACAATGACTTTAAAGCAAGCCTTTCATTCGTGGGCTGATGCGGTCATTTCCGTTGACAATTTTGCTATGGCTTAGTGATACATAAAGAAAAAAGGAAGAAATTATATTTTCTTTTTTCTTCCTTCCTATTTCTATCATTTGTACAGTTCCCGCTTTCTCCCATGCCTTATTCTGTGTGTGAGTAAAGGACGAGGACTAAACGAGGGAGTGACAATCTGTCACCCTAATAAAGCTTGTAACGGGATGCGGGGGGTGGGGTCTGCAGGCCGAAGCCTTCCCACAAGAAAGGACACTCACTGGCCGCTGAAGGGTAATGGCGTGCCAGCGAACGACCAGCTAAAGACGAGAAGAGGGAAGGGAAAACTGCGTGAGAGCAGCGATGAATGGCTTTAAGGTAAAGGAAAGGAAACAGACACCACAGTGACAGGAGAATGTGATCATCTAACGAAGGAATATAATGAATAAGATTACAAAAATGTTAGTCTGAAACACTAGGGGAACAAAAGAAAAGCTACTTATATAGTTACTACTTGTAAATGATAGCATGTAAAATAAACCATTACCATAAGTGAAATTCCTAAAAAAGTTGAGTACTCCTATTACTAATAATAATAATGATTACGAGAAGTGACGTCCTTCCAAATACAGTCGGCCACACAACTGGATAAGGTCAAATGTGCTAGAGATATTATACTGAGTAAAATATAGTGAAACACCGCCAAGCAATCCAACCGCCTTGTTCCCCCGCTGCCCAAAACGAAAGTCAGAAACTGTTGCTGGTACCCCTCAATTTTCATCGATTTCCAAAGATGAATGACTGCTTCTCACCCACTACGCTGGCACAGTCGGATTCAGTTCGTGCTAATACATCCAAAATATGTCAATTAATACTAACATTCCTAATTATCGGAATAACTAATTCTAGTACCATATGGGAATATTCAATCCTCACTTCTGATGTGGCTTAAAATGAAGTTATCCATTCGTTCATTTCTGAAATCCTGCTATGATTATATTAAGGTGCTTCATCATTTTCCCTTCCTGGAAAAAAGACTTTTTTTTTCTCTCTCTAGCTATTCAGTTAAGTTTAAGTTTTAGTTTCGACCAGAACCGGAAAACGTAAATTTCGACCATTTATGTATTATATAGAAAGTAAATAATTTTTCCTTATTATGTCTCCCGTCACGAAGGTAAAACACCAAACCATATAAAATCAGGATGAGCTAGGGAAGTTAGGCTGCAGAGGCACCCAATGTGTTTCGGAGGGAAATGATCAGATTCGCATGATTCTCTGCAAAATAAAGCAAAAACACAAATTTCACGCTGGAAGCCAGTGCTGGTTGAAATTAATAATGACCAAGTAAACTGACTGCCTTCAGGAAGCCAATTAACATACATTAGGCCGATTTCCCAGCAAATACTCCATGGAAATCAGAAATCCTCAGAAAATAGATTTCTCTTCCTATTTTTGTTTGCCTTGATTCTTACAACTTCCCATTCCAGCCCTTAAAAGAATGGGGTCCATTATTTTCCGATGTTTCTTTTTATTAGCTCTCTCGGGCCTTGGCTAGGTAAAAGCATTAGGATGTGTTGCCCAGTAAACTGAAAAATTTTAACCGGATGTATGCATGACTCTCAATGAACAAACTTTGGTCTCAACCAATATTTCCATCCTTGATATCATATAATTTCTGTTTGTTGTCATGAATAGCGTAGATAAAGGAATCATATCTGTCAGAAGCTGAAAAGTTAACTTTTGGATACTAGTTTTTACTAAGGCTTATATCCCTTTTTGCACATCAAATGTATTTAAGCTTCCTCTATAAACAAAGTTCCCTTAAAATGTACCTCTAATTCACTGCATAGTCTTGCCACAAGAATTTGATGTTGAAAATCGACAAAGGCAGAAACTCTCCATAACTGATGAGTATTATCTATCGATAATACCTGTGAAATGTTAACATCAGTTTTATCCCTGGTTTACTGAACACCGACACAACTTCGTCACTTATTTCTTCTTCAGAGTGGCATTTTGAGTACGTAGAGATACAAAGAACTGAATCCTTTGTAGAAAATGCAATGTCCACCCACACATTTGTCAGCTGCAGCATGGAGACTGTAGTGCCTCCATCCCTCACTGATCAACTTTCAGCTTAGTGAGAGTTCTCTCTGAATAGTTCGAGTTAATTACACTTTATCCCAAAAAACAAATATAAAAAAAAGATAAAATGACCAACTGAAAGTAGCTGAGAACAAAATTCCTTTATTTTGCTGTAAAATGTTAGATGTTTATGATTTTTTGCACCAAGAAACATTATCATAGATCGCCTTTCCAATGATAAATAGTTCTGTGCCATTTATGTCAGCTATTATGGGGAAAAACGTTTATGATTCAGTATCTAGAACTTGTTTTGAGATGTATTACTTTGAG
>NC_089762.1:11982742-12002742 GCF_040412425.1 Macrobrachium rosenbergii | reverse complement strand
TATATATATATATATATATATATATATATATATATATATATATATATATATATATATATATATTCACTTGTACACCTTTTTCCGTTAAGAGGGATGATTCAGACGCAGCTAACCTTCTGGTTCTCAGCGAGTCTTTTGGGATAAGGTTGCTGGCCCTATGAATCTAATGGTCTTGGGGTTAAATTACTCTCCTTATTATCACGAGAAATTGGGTTAAAATCCTGGTAGGGGACAGACTGATACAGGCGCATTCTAATACAACACACAACGACAATGTTGAAATAAGCAAGTGAATAATGTACCCGATAAACAGCTGGTTTCAGCGTGTCGTAATTAGTGTGGAGATGGGCATGGGACCAGTAACTTCATCCTCAAATACTGGCAATGAAAGAGAAGGTTAAGACTTGAACTCACAGCTTGTTCTTATACACACACACACACATATATATATATATGTGTGTATATATATATGTATATATATGTATATAAATATACATATTATATACACATAGATACAT
Source organism: Macrobrachium rosenbergii (assembly GCF_040412425.1). NCBI lineage: Eukaryota > Metazoa > Arthropoda > Malacostraca > Decapoda > Palaemonidae > Macrobrachium > Macrobrachium rosenbergii. Next base: position 12,002,224 of record NC_089762.1, on the reverse strand, counting down.
ATGTAGTGCCAGTGTGAGTGAGTCCAAGTATGTTAATTACATTTGCATTGCAACGCTGTGTCTCGAACTTGTATTAGCCGTTGATGCAGCTGTCGCTATGGGAGGAATCGGTTTAATATTGTTTGGGAGAGAACAACGGCGGCCAGAGTTTCCTGCTACCTTGCTTTTCTCTTCCCCCCTGCATGTCACTCTCTCGTTCCCTGTCACCATGGAAGAAAATAATCATATTATTCTCTCCATAAACTGCAATGCTTGGCAGTCTACTGATTAGCTAAAAGCTGTTAGTTCTAATGTGTTCCATTCAGTCGTTCTAGCCCAAATAAGAATTTCCTCTCTCTCTCTCTCTCTCTCTCTCTCTCTCTCTCTCTCTCTCTCTCTCTCAGAATTGACACCTGCACATGCGCAAGTATACTGTACATATACAAGTATGTGGCATAGCAAGATGATCTGGCGACAAATTTAGTTTGCTTTAGTTCTCTTTTCTTGTCTGCTTTCGTGTGTTTTAGTGAAAAATCAATAAAAAAATATAGTTGATTAGACTAAATATTTTTTTATTTGTCTTTGAAATGACCAACTGAAAAACATTGCATGTAAGGCGAATGACAATGACAACAGTATCTGCAATAAAAACAGTAACCTAATTAATCAGCTGAACAGTTCGTATTAAAATTGGAAAGCAATCTAACTTTTGATATAATACCATACCTGATACACTCATTATTTCTCCAGATGATGGGCATTAACTAAGTTTTCCGCGGGAGTACTGGGCACAAGATATCGCCTAAGGAATTTGACGATAATTATCAAGTGAACCTGTCATCACAACCACTGAAAAATCGGCAAAAATGTCTTTAAGCCCGGTTGCGGGTGTAAATGTGGCATAGATGTACACTGGCTTCATTCTCCTTTTGAGTGTGGTAGAAAGCTCTACCAAAACATCAAGGAATAAATGAAATTTGGACAGCTGCTGCATGATTTACTGCTGCTACAAAGAAACTCATTCGAGAGACTGAGAAATTACAATACAAACTAAACGGCATCCAAACGGCCATACTGTTTAACGAAGTCTGCTTGAGAGAGGATCTTCTTCCGAAATAATAATAATAATAATAATAATAATAATAATAATAATAATAATAATAAATAATAATAATAATAATAATAATTATTATTATTATTATTATTATTATTATTATTATTATTATTATTATTATTATTATTATTATTATTGGAAGAAGACCCTTTTTGAGACATACTTTACTGAACGAAATGGCAGTTTGCATGCTGTTGAGCTTATATTGCACCTTCTCAACTTGGCTTATAACAGATACAATCATACAATCTAAAATCGCCTGCCCATCGTTGTGAACCAGTTTTTGTGTATAAATATGCCATATATGTTCCCCTATAAGGGGATCATACACAGGGCAGCCTATAAGTCTGTGCTTATAGGCTGCCCTAGAGCAAAAGCCTATGCATGCAAAAGGCTGGCATAACCTACGATTTTGGTAGGAGAAGACATCTCAATATTGCTAAACGTGAGACTTGATATTTTTTTAGACTCTTTAAATGAAGTGTTTGTGTGGAGTTTTCGCAGCAGTTATTCTTATTCTTTCAATCAGATGAGCTATTACAAACAGCTTCATCTCCGTCCTTGGATGGGCTATCTTTGACACGCACGTGGGACTTCATCTTGTGCTTCCTTCTTTCCGAAGGTTGATTCACAACCAACTAGTGTCATCTATGACATATCCTTTCTCTCTTCTCAAAACTCCTTTTTCTCCACTGGTTGGTGACTGTTTTTTTAAATAAATACACACTATTTCAATATTAGCTCTGCCAAGTTAAAGGTAGAGTTCTTCCTCCCAGGGGTTCATACAAAACAAATACTGTTTATTTTCTTTTCTTGTTGCGTTACAATATTACAATCTTGGGGTTAAATACCATTCATTCTCCCCCCCCCCATTTTTCTTTATTCTTGGGTTAGGTAAGAGCGTCGGGTTTAACACATGCATAATATATATCCAGTTACATACATACATACTAACACCCAGATACCCACATACACACATATACAATATATACAATATATATGCATCTATACTCATATATAGCACGTTTGTACACACTCTCACGCTCACACTATATACTGTGTGTGTGTGTATGTATATATATATATATATATATATATATATATATATATATATATATATATATATATATATATATATATATATACAGAGAGAGAGAGAGAGAGAGAGAGAGAGAGAGAGAGAGAGACTTTCTACTGGTCACTTTTTACCAGATACGTACGTAATTGTAAGTCATAATATCCTCATAACTTCTCGAATTCTTCACACTTTTTGGATATGCTGGTCACTACAAAGCATTAGATCCAAATGCAAGAAATATGAAGTAATTCTGATGTCCAGTGGTAAGAATCGAACCCGCATCCAGAGTAATCAGAACGAGGTCACGTGGTCGGACGTGATCTCGTACTGATTACTCGGGGTGCGAGTTCGATTCCCGCTACCGGACACCAGAATTACTTCATATTTTTTGCATTTATATCTACGGCTTTATAGTGACAAGTGCATCCAAAACGTGAAAAATTCGGGAATCAAGTTGGCATTAGGGCTATTACAATTACATACATACATACATATATATATATATATATATATATATATATATATATATATATATATATATATATATATATATATATATATGCATATATATTTTGGCTCACTCAGACAAAAGTCGATCGTCAGACAGTCTACTAGCGCAATTTCAACCATCTACAGCTTTTACAACATCTTTCAAGATTAGCTCACCATTGTTTCAAATACACTATCACACTGGAATATTTCGATAAGGTATCGCATTAAGGACTAACAATAAAAATTTATACTGATTATGTTTAAACTTTGCTGCTCATCAACGAAATATTCAGAGGAACCATAACAGTGGCTTTATTTGGGTATTCCATTATATATATATATATATATATATATATATATATATATATATATATATATATATATATATATATATATATATATATATATATATATATATATATATATATATATATATATATATATATATATATATAAAGATGTATGTATGTGTGTGCGTGTATGTGCCAGCATAACTAAGAAACGCACTGAGCAATTTCAACCAAACTTGGTATACATGTGACTTACTATCTAGAAATCAGCATTGCGGGGGTGAGACATCATTAGCACCAAAGGGCACTAAAGGGGATGGGGGTAGGAAGGGCTTCCCTGAAACGGGGCTGGTTATGCCTGTAGTAGACTCAGTAACTTCACGAATTTATCATACCTAATTTAGGTATACATACAACTTACTATGTGGAAAAGAATACTGTGGGGGTAAGACATCAAAGGCATCAAAGAGGGTGCGGGGTTGGGGGTTAGGAAGGGGGGTGACAGAGAGAGAGAGAGAGAGGGTGAGAGGGAGAGGAAGTGAGAGAGAGTAGAGGGGGTGTTAGGGAGAAGCAAGAGAGAAAGAGATAGGGAGGGCCGGAGAGAGAAAGAGAGAGAGAGGGAGAGAGTGAGAGAAAGAAACAGTGAGAGAGAGAGAGAGAAAGAGAGTAGAACGAGAGAGAGAGAGAGAGAGAGAGAGAGAGAGAGAGTTTATCGGCTGTCATTCAAAGTTATCCTGGGCAGCGCCGGGTTGGTCAGCTAGTACATATATATATTTATATATATATATATATATATATATATATATATATATATATATATATATATATATATATATATATATATATATATATATATATATATATATATATATATATATATATATATATATACTCTCCAACTTTGCAAAACCTATAAAGGGTATGTCATGGCATGAAAATGTTTCGGTAGTTTGTATTTTTATTTCTATTTATAGATTTTCCACTTCACGTGTGATGAGTCTGCACAGTCACTCGATGTGTGAATAAAAAGCAAACGTTTCAGTCCCTTAGAACATTTAAAAACCTGTAGTTCCTCCAGAATTTTTGCCGCAAATATATCTAAGAAGGATATATATATATTCACTGTTTCTCTGTTTCTTTGAACACTGGGTCCTTCAGATTTTTTAAAATGACTGATGAGGCACAGAACAGCCGCCTTTTACCCGGCCATAAGGCAATATCCTGTTTTAATAAAATCAGCATAACGAACCAGAATTATTCTAATGTATACAATCTGTTTCTCACACAAAGTCTGTCTAACAAGTTTGCTAAGCCTAACCGGCATCTATGCGGACCCAAGAATTTCCAAAGGCCATATGCCTTTACTCCCAAACAAGGACCCACCTCCCCTTCTTTTCCACAAACCTCCAAAGCTTCCTTTCCACACGAACCGACGCCATCGCACCGACGACCAAGTGGAACGGAATCTTCGAGATAGTTAAGACCTGCAAAGCTTCCATTTCTCACATTTATTGAACTATAAATTGGAGAGACCCAGATTCGATGTGACCCTCCCTTCCTTGTTCCCTCTCCCCTTCCCTCTTCCTGAATCTCCTCTCACAAGCCCCTTATCACCCTTCTGTTACATCCATTGCTCTCTCGTCCATCCGCATTTCCTCTTTCCTCTCCCCTCTTCCTTGTCTCAGTTCCTGGCACATTCATTCCGAAGGTGTTCAAAACCATCTGATTCGTGGCATGGCGCTTGTTCGGAGAGTTCTCTCCCTTGCCTCATCTCATCTCATATTATCATCGTAATTATGCCTACTGTACAGTCGTTATTCTTTTCCTCACTGACACTTTTACAGCTGCTTTTGTTGTAATCGTTATCAAGAATTGAAGCACAAGCGCTTTTCCTCGGAACGAAAATGATACAAGCTTCAGAGTCACCTGAAATCCAGGAGAGAATTCTTAAATGAACAATGCAAGTCATCGCAAGTGAATGAAAGCACTGCTTTCTAGAACAGAACTGAGAGGATAGCCTTCCAGTTCTTTCCAGTGGAGATCCTTTTCGTAATTATTTAAAATGATCAATCCATTTACCTTTTTCGGTAAAGAACGTATTTCTAATTAGCCTCATTATGATATAATGCGGTTTACATCGAAGAACTAAGCTACGTAAGCAACTTCAGTTATATAACACGTATAGTTTGATGCATTAACATATCCATTAAAAATTAATGTATAAAGTCCAATATTACTGTCCAGCAATATCATGCACGTAACTCCGGCAAAGAAGATAGATAATGCGTTAAAAAAAAAAATACCTAATTCGTCCCGTAATCAAAACCTTCGGTCGGTGAGTCATGAAAGTAAAAAGTAGAAATTCAAATCGGAACTTACCAGTAAAAAACTATTCTGTGTCAACAGGATCAGTCTTTACAACTGAACGTTACAGTGCTTTTGAAAGTGTCAGCTTTCATTGGTATGTTTTTCCCGAGGAAATATATTTGCTTTTCGTTACATGTAAAACAAGTTTTTTCTACACTTTTCCATTCCTTTTTTTACTCATAATAGCTCTTCGGCGCTTTGCTCTACAGTTATTACTTATATCTGTCCCCTTTTTAGTTTTTTGTAAAAGAAAACTATTGTGCCGGCTCTGTCTGTCCGCCCGCCCTCATGTCTTAAAAACCACTAAGGCTAGAGGGCTGCAAATTGGTATGTTGATCATCCACCCTCCAATCATCACACATACCAAATTGCAGCCTTCTTGCCTTAGTAGTTTTTATTTTATTTAAGGTTAAAGTTAGCCATATTCGTGCATCTGGCAACGATATAGGACAGGCCACCACCGGGCCGTGGTTAAAGATTCATGGACCCCAGCTCACAAAGCATTATACAGAGACCACCGAAAGACAAATATATTTTCGGTGGCCTCGATTATACGCTGTGGGAAAACTCGATTGCGCTGAAGAAACTTCGCCGCATTTTTTGCTTGTTTATATTTTCTTGACCATGATGTACAGCACTTGTAGGCTGCGCCTCCTCGACTCCACAGCTGCCTGTACAGAATCGTTGCATTTTTCACACTCCTGGATATCATAAAACACCCGCAGGAGACAACGACGAAACGGACTTCGTGGAAACTGTACAAAACTTTGACCCAACAAATCGAATCAGTTCTTGTGATGGCTAATTAGGAATCCGATGGAAAAGTTCCGCTACACATTCCTGTTATTCTAACTTATTTCGGTTAGCTCTTTATCAAATTAAATATGGTTTTCTGACTTATATCTTGAGTTCTTGTCCCTTTGTTTATTTATATATATATATATATATATATATATATATATATATATATATATATATATATATATATATATATATATAAGTAAAAAACTTTATATATATAAACAAGATTTTCCTAATCGTTCACGGTGAATAGTGTTTAGAGTGGTTAATATTTGCAGATGATGATGTACCGACTGGGGATAGCGAAGAGAGACTGCCGAAGCAAGTGGAAAACTGAAAATCTTCGCAGGATGAAAAAGTTAAGGGACAATGTGAGCAAGATTAACGTTATGATGGCAAATGGAAACCAGAAATTTAAAGCAACGAATCTTAACAAGGACGGTGGAGGAATGGAAATGACTGAGTCGTGTATGTATTTGGGAATACATACGGTATGATGGATAACGTAGGATGAGAGAAGAAGCAAGTCGCACAATACATGAAGCACAGAAGGTAACAGGACATGAGAAAAGGATTGGGAAGAGATTCAGAATGCCTATGGAAGCCAACATGGGGCTGTATGAAGGAATGGTTGAGCCAACTCTCCTTCATGAAAGTAAAAAGGTAAGCATAAGTGAATGGATGGACAAAGTGTATAAAGATGATATGGACATGTGGAAAGAAAATAAAGAACAGGTTGGTGAAGAATGTAAATTCACAATATTTGTGAGGAAGCGAGAGGAAAAAGAGGGCCCAGGAAGCACTGAACAGACAGTGTGAAGAAGTATTGAAAAGGAAGGTTCGTTCTGGTTATTAAGAACCTTTCTTTTCACTACCTCTTTCGCTCTCGCTCTGTCTGTTCAGTACTTCCTAAGCCCTGTTTTTCTCTCCCGTCTCACAGTTCTGAAGGATTAATTAATAATTTCATTGCTTGCTAAATAATCAGAAGCGTGCTTGGGTTTGTTTTGAGTATGAATAACATTTTCATTTACACGATTTCTCACTGTTTACATTGTATGTAAGTTCCTCATTGGAACTCTGCTGGTCCCGCGCTCGATTCTCCGACCGGCCAATGAAGAATTACAGGAATTTATTTCAGATGACAGAAATTCATTTCTCGTTATAATGTGGTTCGGATTCCACAATAAGCTGTAGGTCCCGTTGCTAGGTAACCAATTGGTTCTTGGCCAGGTAAAATAAATCTAATCCTTCGGGCCAGCCCTAAGAGAGCTGTTAATCAGCTCAGTGGTCTGTTTAAACTAAGGTGTACTTAATTAACTTTTCTTTACATTGTGTGTAGTCTGCTGAGAAGAATTTCTGTTGGAGGATACAGAACCTAATTGTAAATTAAATTTTTATAATTCGTTTTCTTAATCATTATTAACATGAGAAAGCAAGAGAGTGCAATGGATAGAGGTGTTCGACACTCTAATGAGATGCCTACTGTATACTGTAGGTGTATGAAACAGCTTATTTTGCATACGTTTCTGCACAGCGAAACCGCATATGAATGTGACACTCACCGATATACTGATTTTTCCCAGGTACCATCCCTCTTCGTTAGAGGAAAAAGCTTCATGTCGAACTAGATTTTCCCAGCACGCTTCCTCATGCACGTACAACGTATGCGTTCGTTGTGGGTCAGCTGGCAATTTAGATCAAAGTCACGTTTAAGGGCGAGGATTTAATCATCAGCGTATCAGAAGCAATTCCACACTCGCAAGACTTATCTTTTTTTAAGGGGAGGTCAGAGAATACAAGAGGAATTCAGCCACAGAAAGGAAATATTTCCCTATAAATATCTGATTTATTAAAATTAGCGCTCGAGACACTGAAAAGAGGGAGTAGGAGAGGTTGGACAGCGAAATAAAGAGATTCACAAAATAATGGAAACGAAGTAAGAGGATCTAAAGGTGGAACCGGAGAGAAAACCCTGTAGTTGTACTAAGAAGTAACACTGAAAGGTGTTGGACAGCAAGATTGAAAAAAGGAAGTGGGAATGAAAGTAAAATAAATAAAAAAGAGGATGCAGCAGCAGAGAGCCGAAGGGACACTGAAAATACTCGTAGTAAAGCCTACAGTGAACCAAACGAGATACGGTGTGTCCTCACAGGTTATCTCTCTCTCTCTCTATCTATATATACCAATGAAAACGAAATTTAGTTTTTAAGAGTGACCCCAAAAAAAAGAGTAAACAACGATTAAAAATACATTTCTTTAATCAAAACCATTTCAGTCTTTATGTGCTAAGTATGAAACATTCACTCAGTGACTCCTTTTTCCAATCATCATTTGCTTAAATTTCTTTATTGCTTCTGATTATAATTTCAGTGCGTCATGGACCATAACAAAATGGGCTTTTTGCAATACGAGGCACAAGAAACTAGACGAAGGTGACGAGGCGTAAGATACAGCGCGGGGAAAACCACTTGCAAATAAAAAAAAAATGGCAGAGAACACTAGTTATGGAAATTATTCACGGTTTCCTATGAACTAACTCATAATCATAATTGCCCCAAATACGCAGAAAACCATTTCCAAATAGCTTAGCCGCTCACAGAAAACCGATGCACAGAGGATCACAGCCAGAACTGGGAGGGACAGCATTAGATATAGGCGAAGCTTCCCTCCAACATGATAATTAAACTTTCTGAGGAATTCCTACAAACGAACCTTGAAAATTCTTTTCAAGGTTCTTTCACAGTCTTTCATTTGAAATTTCAGATGAAAAACTGTGAAAGAACTGTTCATTGCCACACAAGTACATTTCAATGTTTGCATGACTACGTGAAAAATCTAAGCAGCTTCAAAACAATAAAGGACGACGTTGACAAACTGAAAAGAAAATACTCTATAAAAAATCATTTACAATTAGGTTCTGTTTCCTACAACAGAAGTGATCCTCTTCAGACTCCACATACAATTCAAACTGTGAGAAATCGTGTAAATGCAAATATTAGATATCTGACTCACTCTCTCGACAAACCCAAGCACGCTTCTTCTTATTATTCAGCAAGTAACGAAATCAGTAATCTAGTTTAACCTGCCTCATGGTAAACGCGGCGTCACGAGACTGAAACAGCAAAATAACGCTGACAAAATGAAATCTGTTTTAGAGCACACACACACACATACACAAATTCAGTTTATAGAGGAAAAACAAGAACTGCCTAGTGTGAAACCCGTCAAAGGGAAAACCAACAAGGATCCTTACGTACGTAATGTTTGCGCATGTAATGTATCAGCTTCAGCCCATCTTATTGGGATTTTATGGAGACATAGGTAACAAGCCATGAGCGAACATGTTGAAATTGAGTGGGATACCAGGTACGATCCAGGACTTGAAGTATTCATGGTGGGAGAGGCACGCAATATACCGAAAGGTGGTTCATGTTGGATGTAATTACAGTGGAAACATGGGAACGTGTCTGCTGCAAGTAACCCATAACAAAATTAATATCTTCCTCAGGAATTCTTATTTTTCCTTCAGACTTACGGAACAAGCTAACTAGCCAGAAGTGTTCAGTTAGTCTTTATACACACAAACACACATACGCACACACAAACTTACATAAACACGCAAACAAACATGGATATAAGGGACTATCTAAATGGACACTACACACACACACACACACACATATGTGTGTGTATATATATACATAATATATATATATATATATATATATATATATATATATATATATATATATATATATATATATATATATATATATATATATATATATATAATGTATATATATGAATACCAACGAGACCATGTTACCGTTTTACATCAAACTTCATCAAAAAAGTTGCTGGGGGGAGGGTTTAAAAGTGGAGAAATATACGGAACTTGAAAGGAAAAATAAAGACTCGGGAAATAAAATATGGAAGAGAAAATTCTGATCACTGATTTTATTACAACTAGACCTCTTTTTTTTTCCAGTGGTGTTCCCTGAAGTTTTCTTGCATTAGTGGCCACGCTGCTTTCTTCCTGTAAGCGCTAATTTGAATGCAACTCCGTTGGTTTTTTAAGCGAATGCCCCTCCTCTAAGCAGTTCTCGAAATGCTCGCGAAATCACCACATCCTATAATACTGGATTCCGTGGTTTACTTTTCTTGTTCCTCTTATGTAGAACTTAAGAAAAACCTTCCCGAATGGGGCTTCCTACCTCCCTCCCCTTGGCGGTCAAGACCTATTCTCTCCGACGCTTGCTTGTTTCTTTTTGCCTTCGAACCTGAGTTAGATACTCCCAAGGGTATCAAAAAGTTCCTCTTGTCAGCCGTTGCATAAAATCTAACATTCTTCGAAGTCTGCACCCCGCAATAGATGAGTCTTATTCAGCCTTGTGTAAAGCTATGAATGATGAAATAAGCAAAATCTCTATTTAAAGCAGACGATACCTTTGACAGATGTTCTGCATTGTTTTCAAGATTAGTGCACTCCTTATTGTATTGGACGACATAAAAAATTTTGTAGCTGGCAATGCTATAATGAGTACTTGAACATTAATAATATTTTGAGCACAGTTTAAGCTGCAACGCATTTATATTATACCTCGAGGTGTTTGTGGGGCTCAGCCGTCTTGTTCTTCATACTGCCAATGCGTCCGGAAAGGCCCGAATTGGTTACATTACAAATTTTTCCTATTTCAGCTTAGTAAATCGTCCCTCACTTCTATGACCCTTCTGGTCTGACGGTAAACCACACCTATTCGATTTTTGCTATACAGACCCCACACATTCGTTTCTACCATTCCCATCCCTTTCATGTCTACATTTTGAAGTTTTCCTCGTTCCTTCGTGTTCCCAGACTACTATTAACTTGTGTTTGAGAGGCAATTCTGATATGACTTCGGGAGAAAACTGTCCTACATGACTGCATAGCCTATATATATATATATATATATATATATATATATATATATATATATATATATATATATATATATATATATATATATATATATATATATATATATATTAGCTGACCAACCAGCGCTGCCAGAAAAACTCTGAATGACATTTGATAAACTATCTCTCTCTCTCTCTCTCTCTCTCTCTCTCTCCTCTCTCACCCTCTCTCCCTCCTCTTCCCCCCTCTCCTCTCTCTTCTCCCTCACTCTCCCAACACACCCATTCACTATCACAGACTTCAACAACCTTCGGCTGTGTACTCACGATCAAGTTTACCTGTCATTTCTTCTGTCAGTTCATCGAAACTGCCGTTAAAACTTACGTACAGACAACAGTTTGTGGTCGGAGACAGTCCACTCACCAAAACTGATGAACTGATGATATTGCCTAAATAATTTCCGACGGACTGACAGATAATTGCATGTATGGATAGATTAGCATCAATTTCGTGACAGTTTGCCCTGTATTTCATCTGGGAAGTATCTCAGACTCTCTGATCAGAATACGAATAAATTATTTACAGACATTGTTCATTTCACTGTTAGACCCTTCAATGCTATTTGTAGGCCTTTATCAGTCCAAACGTTGCAATAAAAATTTTAAACAATATTTACATGTGATACAGAAAATTTGGTATAGGCCTAGGGCAATGATGTCTTTTTATGATATGTGTTACTATAATAAAAGTAAACTTCACTGTCTCATTCATAAAAAGCTGAACCAACCCCTTAGTTCTAATTTAAACTCATCCATTAATATTGTATGAGAATAGACATCTTTTTTTTAATAAGAAATATTACACCTTTTTACTTGCTTCCTATTATCAAGTGAATGGCTGCAACAGTTAGCCTTCCACCCTCTCATCATATTAAGAAAAAAAAAGTGGCAAAACGTTTTTCCTATACAGCCAACTTCAACTCGTGAGACATATTCTCTATATTGGTTTTAGGTCGTTTTTAACGTAACATAATAAATTACAACTCATTATACTTACAATGACATCAAATTCCTTAACGTAGAATTAAGTATAAGTTACAAGCATCATTAAAAAAAATTACCGCTAAGAATGTCCATACGGCATCTATTAACTTGGTCAATTCGTACCTTTCGTAATTACGTAATCATGAATCGAACAAAATCTTTCCCCTCTTGGAGGAATGTTAGGCAATCGGTTATTTATTGTTTTGAAAAATACATGTTGATAAAAATTAGAAATTAATATATATCATTCTAATATATAACCATAAACAATAATCTTATTTTCCTAAATGACAGGAATACTATACCATACTGTGCAATCATTACATCAGCAAAAGGTACGAAATTAACGTGTTGCGTAAGTGGTGAGCACTTCGACGTTCCTCAAAGTGCAGTAGTTGCCATTTCTTAATTTAATCCCTATTTGCACCATATACATTGACCCTTCATATATGTAAATTCTACAAGTGCCCTCCAGAAAAGATTTCCAAATGTATTGATCTGCATTCCTGCAAAGTTTTAATCTAGAGTTTTCAGTCATTATCTTCCAGGTAATCAGTACCAAGCAACGTGAAAAAAACTCATCTTCCATATGAAGTGAAGTGTTTTGCCAATTCGCACCACTGGAGTGTCCAAGGTTATATTTAGATCATTCCACACCTCATTTAAACCAGCTTTATAACAAAATACATCATTATAACGAAATACGTCACCATAACGTCACGAAGCAGTCACTATAGCGAATTCCAAAGGTAAAAGGGAAGGAGAAACTAACGAATTAATGAGGAAATTCGCATTTGTCGGGATACCATACGTCTAAGGGTTTGTAGTGGGAGGAGTTGAATGATGTCACCAACAGGAAAGTTGGCACTTTCCACCCAAGCTAATGGTGACTCCCATAACGTTACCGAAGAAAAGGTGGACTAAAAACGAAAATTTCATTTGTCTTATCTATGTCTGTATGTCTGTCACGGAGTAGGGCTTTGATTTTGAGTTATAAACCTTTCTGGGGTGAGATAGAGGCCGTGTGCAAAATTTTGTCTGGGTCTGTCAAGCAATTCGGATTTCTATAGTGGACAAACAAATATACAAACATTCATTTATATATATATATATATATATATATATATATATATATATATATATATATATATATATATATACAGGGTGTCAATAAAGTCTCTTTACAATTTAAAAAATATATTACAAAAGCCATTGATGAGATATCTTAATCAAATTTGTTCTATGTACTCAGCAGTTATCAAAGTTTTTAATCATATTGCATTTGTGTACTTCAGGTACCCTGTTGATAAAAGAGGTACTGTTAAATAAACTCCTAAAAAATGGCTACTGCTCAACAAATGGCACAATGTGTGTCATGGTTGACTAAAACAAAATCGGATACGCAGACTTAGCGAAACTAAAGAACTAAGTACGAAAGGGATCCACTGTCACATCCATCAATTTGCGCATGGCACAAGAAACTTATAGCGACAGGGATAGTATTAGATAAAGGGAGGAGTGGACGACCAAGAACATCTAAGAGGAAAACATCGATCGTATAAGACAAGCCTCTGATTGTTCTCCTACAAAGTCCATCCGTACTGCTGCCAGATACTTACAGCTACCACGTTCAACAGTGAACTAAGTCCTACAAAAGAACTTACAATGGTACACTTACAAAGTGCAACTCATACAGGCACTCGAGCCAAATGATAAACCAAGATGAAGTGAGTTTGCAGTTAATGTGCTGGAACAAATTTCTGAGGATGAAACAGTCCTCAACCGAGTTTGTTCTAGTGATGAGGCAATCTTTGATAACCTTTGATGTTTCAGGGGAAACTGAACACACAATGTGAGAATCCGGGGATCAGGATATCCCCATGTGACTAGGGAACTTCACTAAGATGGTCCAAAGGTGAATGTGTGGTGTGGGATCATGTGCACTTGAATCATTGGTCCATTTTGCTTAAATGAGGGATCAATTACTGCAGATGTTAACCTTGACCTTTTGACTTAATATATGGCACCACAACTAGATGACCTTCAAACAACCATCATTTTCCAGCAAGATGGTGCACCACCACATTGGGGGCTGCATGTTCATGGGTTCCTAAATCAAACATTTCCTGGCCAGTGGATTGGAAGGGATGGCCCAATTCCCTGGCCACCTCATTCACCAGATATCACTCCCCTGGACTTCTTTCTATGGGGTTATGTTAAAGATATCAAGTATCGAACAAAGATGAGGGATATCACTAATCTCAAGCAAAAGATCATTTGATGCCATTGCCACCACTGATGAGGCTATGCTACAGCAAACATGGCAAGAAATCGAGTACCGTCTAGTACCGTCTTGATGTGCTTCGCGGAACTAATGGTGCCCATATAGAGGTGTATTAAATGAGGCAAAAAAAACTTCAAAATCTACTCCTCATTTTGCAATAATTTCCACATATTTTTTCATTTGCTTCAGTAATATATTTTTTACATTGCAGAGACTTTATGGACGCAATACATACATACATATATATATATATATATATATATATATATATATATATATATATATATATATATATATATATATATTACTGTACTGTATATATAAAATTTACATATAGATGATTTCTGTCCTGTTACACGAAAATGTGACCTACTAATGTGTATAAATATTACTTTACATACATTATATTTTTCATTATTCATATTTATATATCAAGACTTAGTATTTTAATAATCTCAAATTACAAGGGATATATAGTATCCTCATTGGTAATAAAAAAGACCTGTCACTAATATGGACTAGTGCATAGCACAGACCTGCTTACTGTGCCATAGGTTAGAATATTATTGCTGTAATTGTCCAAAGTCGAATTTCGTAGATGCATGAAAAGAGCGCTTTAAATCAAATTCAGCTCTCAGTCAAAAGAGGTAAAAAAAAAAAAAATGGAAACCACGACGTCAGAGAATAATGGCAATAAATCTGAAAGTGAAAAGAGCATAAATATTTCGTCAGGTTCATTCAACACATTATTCACAATGTAAACAAACCAAAGCTAACACAAATCCGGTCCTTAATGACGGCCTCAGCTTTATTATTGTTGACCTTTGAAAGTTGGGGTTCAGGATTTTATTTTTTCTTTTCCCCTCTGGCTGCAAACTGCACACCGTAATTAGCCAGAGAAAATGGCCCCGTATAAAACCAGCACGGTTTTTCCACTGACTTATTTTGTGCATTTTGTCTAGGGTATGTTGATAAAAATGTAGCAAGAAATCGATTCTGTCCGTTTTCCTTTCGAATATCTCATATTTTGCAGTGTATAATATGGGCAAAAGTGGTTACAAAACAGCAGATCTATTTTACTAGAAACTAACGGGAATTAATACTACTTTTCTTCTTCTTATGGACCTTTTCCGTCAAGATCTTCCCACAACACTGACTAGGTCCGACTGGCATTACATATTTTCAATTGCATTTACTTCACAAGTCAGACCATGTGTGGTATCCAAGATTCATTGCGCGAAGGTAATATTGTGGCTGATAATTATGTATATCTGGCGAAATGAGGTTATTTCCTGCCACCCTAAATATTTATTTTCCAAAATTTTTTATATCTAGAGACGCGGCGCATCATGCTCCTTTGCTTTTAGACTACAATTATTGGAATGTTGTACCTCTGCTTACACACACACACACACACACACACACACACACACACACACACACACACATATATATATATATATATATATATATATATATATATATATATATATATATATATATATGAAGCTTTTATCACACTGTGATTTATATATAATCATGAAGCTACAAATGTTGTTTAATATCCAATTCACGCTACTTCGGGAATATCCCCGATGGGGAATAATCACCGAAGGGGAATTTTCTTATAAATGATAAATGGTGAGTAGTTTGACCGTCGACTGGAGTTGTCGAAGGCACTGTGTCGAGGGACCTTAGACCCGGCGGTACCGATCCATTTATCACTTATAAAAAATTCCCCTTCGGTGATAATTCCCAATCAGGGATATTCCCGAAGTAGTGTGAATTGATATTAAAACAACATTCGTAGCTTCATGATTATATATATATATATATACATATATATATATATATATATATATATATATATATATATATATATATATATATATATATATATATATATATATATATATATATATATATATATTATATATATATATATATATATATATATATATATATATATATATATTATATATATATATATATATATATATATATATATATATATATATATATATATATATATAATATATATATATATATGTTACAGTCAACATTTAGTAACTAGTCATTGGGGTCAAACTGAAATTTCAGTCATCACGCGTAATGCAGCTTAGGGACATTTGATCCCCTCCCTAGGAGCTAGTACGCACGGCGGAACAGTGAATCACCTACACTGTTTCGCCGGGTTTAATGACTCTAATGTATTTCGCCGTGTTTAGTACTAGCTCCTGGGGGATCAAATGTCCCTAAGTGCATTACGCGTGATGACTGAAATTTCATATATATATAATGACTGATTACGCGTGTTGACTGTAACATATGTATGTATATATATATGTATGTATATATATATATATATATATATATATATATATATATATATATATATATATATGTGTGTGTGTGTGTGTGTGTATGTATATATATATATATATATATATATATATATATATATATATATATATATATATATATATATATATATATATATATATATATATATATACAAGGTGTCCATAAATTCATTTAAAATACTTGTAGCTTCGTAACTATACATGAGAGCTTGATGTGTCTAGTTTTTTTTTCTTCTGAAAATGACTTCTTTTTCAGAATTGCTGTTGACCCATGGTTTCACTAGAAGAGAAAGTAAACTGCGTTCTTTGGTTGGGAGAGCTAATATATATATATATATATATATATATATATATATATATATATATATATATATATATATAAGCATATATATAAAGAACTGTAGAAAAATGAAAAAATATAAATAAAACTAATAATAATAACTAATTATGATTGCGACCACAATGCGAGAATATGTATATTCAACGAGCTTTATTTCTATAGTGAAATTCCTCGATTGTCTTTAATGCAAAACCGTGGAAAAAGTCTTACTTTCCCGAATGTTTTTTGATGATTCTCCAAAATATCAGACCTTTTTAAAATCATTTTTCTCTATTTATCTATCTACCTTTCGAAATTTTTTTTTTTCCTTCTGCATTCAAAATTTATATTATTTTTCATGTCTACAGTTCAGCTTTCTTCATTTTACACATACTGGTATTCCACTTACCAAAAACTTCCTTAATGAGTTAAAGGTATTTTTAGAATATTCAAGAATAAGATGTACACGTCAATAATAATAATAATAATAATAATAATAATAATAATAATAATAATAATAATAATAATAATAATAATAATAACAACTGAAAGAAAAAGAAGGCGGCTAAAGTGAGAGAAATGATCACAGTCATCAATGACGGAATGAAGCTCCTTAAGAGCAGAGTTGGATTTCGTGGAGAGCGCGATTTGAGAAAATCAGGGAAAGACCACAAACTTTTATTAAGCCTTCATATCATACATGACTTCTCCACTGACAGCTGGAAATGAAAACACAGTCTCTCAGGCATTTCTGATCCTTTCCCCCATTTCTGTGTACAATTCTGAAACTATTTAAAGTCATATGTTCAAAATTAGTGTGACACAATATTCATCAACAACTTGGCAAAGTTATGTCCGAATGGTCATTGTCCTTCTTAATGCATTTTCAACGTGTGTCCTGAGTAATGCTCCTGAAGTAATACCACTGAGGCGTCTACTTGTAAATATTCACATCCTCATTTAACGGGTTCTTTTTATATAACACCTCAATTTTTCATCATATACGTCCCGTGTTTCTTGGAAAAAAATAACTAATACGAGGAGCATACACTATTGTTGCTACGACAACTACCACTTCATTTTAAAGAAAAACAGCACCAAGAACGCTAACAATAATGATGCCAATAATGGCTGACGTGGAAACAAGAGACGACAATTAATATAAAACCAACAAACCGGCCACGAGCGGGAACGACGCACTCATTGCAATAGCAAAGGCTGGATGGCAGAGACGGACCTCCCCGCCCCCCGGCCCCCCACAGCGATGATATGATGCGAGATCGTCATTTTCCTGACGGAGGGAGGAAGGGAGGGAGGGGATCTTGCATTCTAAGTCACCTCGCGTGACCTTCCCTTTCATTATGAGGCACAAGATGAATTACATTCCCAAGCGTTGAATCAAACTGCTTGTGCCTAATTTTCGAAGTTCACCCCGAAAAATGTTGCAACACCAGCGCGCCGAAGAAGAAAAGAAGACCATAAGGAAGAAAAAATGAAATTGTTAACGACAGAAGGGACACACCAGAGCCAGTAACAATGAAGGAATAATTACAGAGCGTCGAAGCAATATTGCAGGTGATGTGGCAGATTCTACAATAAAAGAGGCAGTAAAACTGAGATTGCTACCACAGATGTTTCTCTCTCTCTCTCTCTCTCTCTCTCTCTCTCTCTCTCTCTCTCTCCATATTTCCCGCACTATGGAATTTCTCAATAAGCTTCAACAAACAAAGATACGTGAGAAAAATTATTTAAACGACAAAATATTTCACTTACCTTTCCGAAGATATGTATGGTTATTCAAAGATTCCAAATCCTCTTTCTCTTAATTGTAGGTCTTCTTGCCTAATGTGCGGATTTTGGGGAAATGTGCGAAAATATCATACCATTAATGGCATTTCAGTTCGAAAACACGTTTTATAGTAGTTACTATAACAACCACGACTAGCTTTACGACTAATACATTATCATTTTACTACTATTATTCCTTAGTTGTGGTAATATTTTCCCAGAGGAACCAGGGATAAAAAGACTGAACTTCTCTTATCTTTTCTTTTTATGTTACTGCCTTTACTCCACCTGGTTATGACCTCCTCCAGTGTAACTCGACGTCCATTCTCGTAAGATCCGAGAAGTAAACTGCATGAACCTTTATCCTTTATGCCCATAAATGTACCAACCTCTGGATAAGTGTCGGGCAATATTATTATACTGATCAAGGTTATGAGATATATCGAGGAGGACGCGGGAAACGAGTATTTTTGAGAGAGAGAGAGAGAGAGAGAGAGAGAGAGAGAGAGAGAGAGAGAGAGAGAGAGAGAAACGGCTGCTGGATGCGCTATATCAAAATACATCTAAATCAACAAGAAATTTCAGATACTTAAATTATTATTATTATTATTATTATTATTATTATTATTATTATTATTATTATTATTATTCAGTAGATGAAACCTAT
>NC_089762.1:11957742-11977742 GCF_040412425.1 Macrobrachium rosenbergii | reverse complement strand
GTCTTCATTTTCATCCACCGGTTCGAGAAGCAGTGACAGAGATGAATGGGAGAACACTACCGGGTCATCAGTGAAGTTCGTGTAGAGTTAATAACTGAAAGTGTGCCTCTGTCGATATGACACAAACTTGCGATGCAATATCGGACGGTATTAATTAAAATCTACGGTTTGGCTTACCAGTCATACCCTGGCTTGTGTTGAAACACTAACCATTTACCTGCCGGAGTTGTGTTACCAGTCGGTTTAGAATATGCCTGTTAAGATATCTCTCGGAACCATCGACGTCTGGCTCAAATTACCTATGTTGGTAAATGGGAATTTGAATATTAAAAAAAAACTGTAACCAGAGGTGTACAACGAGTACAATGTGCCACCAATGGACATACCCATCATGTTTATTGAAACTTACAGATCATTTGGGAGGCTGGAATGATAGGATGATTAAAGTAAAATATTATAAACCTGTCTGTCATACCTTCAAATAACAGCACAGCAAATGAAGCAAACAGCATACACCTGCAACCTCCTGCCTTCCTCTCTCTGCGTTTGCATTTATTTCTAGCACTGGAATTTATGTGGCATGGTAAACGAAAACTGACATAATTTACAATTACCAGAAAAATGATTTCACTCACAATACAAAATGCACACTGACTCAGACCACGAGTCATAAAAAAACTTTGATATTATTTCTTAATTTCAAATGCAGTGCTTATTCAAAGCGGAAAGGCGGATCAACTATCGAAGAAGTTAAATTTAAGAAGGGAAAATGATAGGCAATGACGTCATTATGCTAATTATTTAAAGAGCCATTTGATTACTGCAAAGGATAAATGTCCCGTGACATGCACGATTCACCATGTTGGATGACATATTCACAACCTGAAGTTTTAAGGACACTCGAAAAAACACTCTTAACGTCTACGCTTTCTCGGTAGTAAAATTGTATGGCCCTCCACAGTTTACCATTTGAGCTACCTTCGAAAAACGTGAGGTGGCAAGAAGGTTAGCAATTAATTAATAAATCAATAACACAAACGCACAGACTTTTATATTCAAGGTCCCTTTGTCAGGAAGTGAAGTATGAGAACGAAAACAGACGGAAGGTTTATGAGCCACGCAATTCCGAAAGCTGTCCCTCTGACTACACAGTCCAAATTTTAGAAAGAACGGAGAATAAATTCTCCAAAGTTTCTAGGTTGCTAGATATAAGCCTAAACGCTCAGGGGCTTCTCAAACGTCACCATCTGTTTAGAGAATGCCATAGTATCTCCCTCAGAGCACTTTCATAGGCCTATGGCATTCAAAATATCAGCTTTCCGATATCGGCTTTTACTACAAGATTCGCCTCCCATCTGAGTTCTGAGTATTATCCATAGAGAAATGCATGCAGAGGAAAATCACAGATAAAGGAAACAAGTCGTATCAGCGGGAGACGCTTTTAAATGATGTAACTGGTCCGCCCCCATGGAGTTTCCGTCGAGACAATGTGGAACAGCGCTTTGGAACAGGATTTTATTAAAAATTGCGGCTTTGCATTTACAATGGAAACTTACGTCTTTCAACTTTACTTTGGGTCAAACATTCATTCTCACAGCCTGCTTATTCTTATTACTAAAGGATATTTGATCTTTTTTATGCTAGAAAATGGCAAACACGTGTAACATCATGCACAATTGTGGAGTGAAGTGCGTTGCACACATCCACCCAAAGAAAAAAAAGAAAAAATAGGGGAAAAAGTGTCCACTGACGCACAAAGCATTCAATATATAGCATTTAAGTACTCTTATTCTACCTTCAAACTAAGATAGCATGTTGAGGAGGAACCGAGTTATCCGGTCATCCGATAAAAATCAGAATGTGGAATTTGTACTGGAGACAAGACTTTGTACGAGCCAAAAGATGCAACAGGATTGGTAAATATACTGTGTGTGTGTGTATATATATATATATATATATATATATATATATATATATATATATATATATATATATATATATATATATATATATATATATATATATATATATATATATATATATATATATATATATATATATATATATATATATATATAAACACAGTATATATGCTTGTATCTAGCTGCATGTGCTTATGCATATGAAATTCTGCACTAATCTTTGCAAATTCTTATAAAGCTGATAAATCTCGCATAAATTATTCACGAACGCACATACACAGAGAGAGAGAGAGAGAGAGAGAGAGAGAGAGAGAGAGAGAGAGAGAGAGAGAGAGAGAGAGAGAGAGAGAGAGTAATAATCAGGTTATTTTTCCACTTACGTTGAGCCATCTACGTCTATGTAATACTCTGAAACTATCTAATTCTCATGAAAACCAAATACTTCTATATAATGAATAATATACAATACGTTTCTAAGACCAAAATACCTAAGAATTTTTAGATAATACACTTCATGGTCTTATGAACTAAGCACTGTAATTATATCTCAGTTTGATAAATTCATTAAACTTGATTCTGAATTAATCTCTCTCTCTCTCTCTCTCTCTCTCTCTCTCTATGAGAACATGGATACAGTATCCGGTTTCACAAAATATTTGCACCCAAAAGACTTTTCTCTTAATCGTCTCAACCTTGCTCCAGTTAACGGAAAGTTATCTTAAAAACAGAAAAAAAAATCGGTTAACTATTGAAAAAATATGATTTTTTTCCCTTACATATCACGCAGAGGATCAAATCAAAACCCAAATGAGAGAGCAAAATTTCTTTTTATATATGCCACAGAACAAATCACAGAAATGGAAAAGCCGCAATATATGTACCTATCAGGCCAGACCAATGCTAGTGTTTTCCATTCCTTCAAACTAATATACTGTGGATTTCTGCACTGTCCAATGACGTTGTACTGAGCTGTATGCATGAAACGCTACCGAAACTGTCAAACGCAATCTGTGTTAAGACGATACCAATGAAACACGAGCCTCTAATCAAGGCACCACCTCGCCTGAGCCACTTCCGTAAACAGTCGCATCAAAGGGCTCCCGAGTGAACGCCTTGCAGCCTGATGAGGAGGAAGAGAGCCAATGATTCGAGACGCGCAAACGCACGCACGCTCATGAATGTGGTTATGGTATCTTTACGTAAAAAGGCAACGGAACAAACAAGGTGTTACGGGATCCCTCCTGGTAACGAACTTGGTAGATGCTAGCTAAACATAAGATCGGCCGTAAGAGAGACGCTGGCTATTCAGGAAGAGAATAATAAAAGTGACACCAACTAGCAGGTGTTGCGCCATCCCATCTCGAAATAATGTTGATACACTTTGCTATAATGTATTGTCCCAATAATCGACAAGTATAATGGTAAAAGACCTTTATATTAAAATACAATGGTAAAAGACTTCTATATTAAAATCCAAAAACATGAGGTGCGAAATATGTAAACATGCTATTAAGAACATTGCAGGTATTTACTATATGACAAGATGTCAAATGTTGGTTTGCTAGCTAGAAATTTTTAATTTCTAAAAAAATTAGAAACAAAATATAAGCTTAAGTGTTAGGGATTAGTACTGGTAATAAAACTGAAGTTAGGTGCAATTGCTCAATTACTTCATCATTAACGTTACCATCGTCAGGATCGTTAGGCAATGTAGGCAACATTAGAAGTCTGACACTTTGAGGAGAAATCAGTTCATGTTAAGGGACATTATTCCACTCTTGCACAATATTAATAAAGATGATGAAACTGTACGATAGTTAGAAATTTCATATTAGGATTTTTCGTTCTTCTTCTTCTTCTTCTTTTTGGGAGATGCTGGGAGTGCGCTAGTTTTAGTTTCCCTTCATGTCTTTCTTGAGACGGTACTTTTATGGTTATCTTCAAAGGTTAATACATAACGCAAAGTCTAAGATCAACAACAATAATAATAATAATAATAATAATAATAATAATAATAATAATAATAATAATAATAATAATAATAATATTATTATTATTATTATTATTATTATTATTTATTATTATTATTATTATTATTATTGCAAAAAACTGTGAAAACCTTGATGAACATAAAAATCTGTTATAAAAGCACTCCATAGATATGATGACATGCCTCTTCCAAAGGCCATGTCGTGTGATTTACTTGACACAACTTTCATGTCATTATACTGGCGTTATTAAACTCCCTGGGGTTATGACAATCCGATGTTTTTCATGTCTGGGCAGCCGAACTTTCAACCACTAAGAGCAGAGGTAATGTTTAACGAACTGTCATGTACATATTGTTCTTAGTCAAGATCTGAGGAAATTTTTAAAATAACGACAGTGTCGTAATATCCACCTCATTCACATTCAGTTTTTACGTAATAATCTTGAGAGGCAGACAAAAGTACAGACCCATTCACATTCCTTTTTTTATGTTAAAATAATCTTCAGAGTTAAGCAGAAGTACACCCCTTTCACATTCAATTATTACGTAAAAATCTTGAGCCACATCCCCTTCACATTAATATTTTATGTAAACTCTTGAGAGATAGACAGAAGTGCACCTCATTCACATTCAAGTTTTATGGACAGAATCACACCCCATTCACATTCATTTTTTTAGTAGAAGGCTAATCTTGAAAGTTGAATATACCTTAGTTTAACCAGACCACTGCGCTTTCTTAGGCTGGCCCGAAGGATTAGATTTATTTTACGTGGCTAAGAACCAATTGTTTGCCTAGCAATGGGACCTACAGCTTATTGTGGAATTCGAACCACATTATAACGAGAAATGAATTTCTGTCACCAGAAATAAATTTCTCTAATTCTTCATTGGCAGGTCGGAGAATCGAACGCGGGCCCAGCAGAGTGTTACCCGAGAACGATACAAACCCATCCAATGAGAACTGTAATCTTGAAAGACAGACAGAAGAACACTCCATTAACATTAATTTTTTATGTGATAATCTTGAGAGAAAGACAGAAGTACACCACATTCAGATTCAGTTTGTACATAATAATCTTGAGAGACAGACAGCACATCCCATTCACATTCAATATTTATGTAATAATCTTGAGAGACATACAGATGTACACCCCATTCACATTCTATTTTTATGTAACAATCTTGAGAGATCGAAAAAAGTATATTCCATTCACATTTATTTTTTACGTAATAATCCTGTGAGAGATATATCCCAATCATATTCAGTTTTTACGCATTAATCTTAAAAGACAGACAGAAGCACACCCCCATTCACATTCAGTTTTTACGTAAACGATCTTGAGAGACAAATAAAAGCGCATCCCATTCACAATAATTTTTCGAAGTAATAATCTTGAGAAACAGAGAGAACTACAAACCATTCACATTCAATTTGTATGTAATAATCTTAAAAGACAGACAGCAGTACACCCCATTCATATTAATTTTTTAAGTAATAATCTTGAAAGGTGGACAGAATTAAGGCCCATAAACATTCAATATTTATGAAATTATCTTGAGTGATAGACAGAATTACAGAATTACACCCCATTCACATTCTATTTATAAGTAATAATCCTAAGAGATACACAAAAAGACATTTCATTCACACATTCAATTTGTACGTAACAATCTTGAGAGAGACATAGAAGAATGCTTCATTTTCATTCAATTTTTACGTGATAATCTGGAGAGATAGACAAAAATACACCCCATTCATATTCAATTTATACGACATAATTTTGAGAGACAGGCAGAAATACACCCCATTAATATTAAATTTTTACATAACAATCTTGAGAAACACACACAAGCACATTCCATTCACATTAAATTTCTATGTATTAATCCTGAGAGACAGACAAACCTACACCCCATTCACATTCAATAAGTATGTAATAATCTTGAGATATTCACAGAAGCACGCCCCATTCACATTCAATTTGTACGTAATAATCTCGAAACGCTGAGAGAAGCATGCGCCAAACACACTCAATTTGTACATAATAAGCTTGAGACAGTGACAGAAGCAGGTTTCATTCTCCTTCAATTTATACGTAATAATCTTGAGACATTGACAGAAGCACGATCCATTCACATTCAAATTGTACGTAATAATCTTGAGACACTGACAGAAGCACGACCCATTCACATTCAATTTGTATGTAATAATCTAGAGACACTGACAGAAGCACGCACCATTCACATACAATTTGCACCTAATAATCTTCAGACATTGACACGCACCATTCACCTTCAATTTGTACATAATAATCTTCAGACATTGACAGAAGCACGCACCATTCACCTTCAATTTGTACATATTAATCTTGAGACATTGACAGAAGCACTTCCCATTCAAATTCAATTTGTACGTAATAATCTTGAGACATTGACAGAAGCCTGCCCCATTCACCTTCAATTTGTACATAATAATCTTGAGACATTGACA
Organism: Macrobrachium rosenbergii; assembly: GCF_040412425.1. Taxonomy (NCBI): domain Eukaryota; kingdom Metazoa; phylum Arthropoda; class Malacostraca; order Decapoda; family Palaemonidae; genus Macrobrachium; species Macrobrachium rosenbergii. The sequence goes on along the minus strand of NC_089762.1, from coordinate 11,971,339 downwards.
GAAGCACGCCCCATTCACCATCAATTTTTATATAATAATCTTCAGACACTGACAAAAGCATGCCCCATTCACCTTCAATTTGTACATAATAATCTTGAGACATTGACAGAAGCACGCCCCATTCACATTCAATTTGCACATAATAATCTTGAGACATTGAAGGAAGAAGGAAGCACGCCCCATTTACATTCAATTTGTACGTAATAATCTTGAGACAGTGAAAGAAGCCCGCCCCATTCAACTTAAATTTATACATAATAATCTTGAGACATTGACAGAAGCATGCCCCATTCACATAATAATCTTCAGACATTGACGGAAGCACGTCCCATTCACCTTCAATTTGTACGAAATAATCTTGAGATATTGACAGAAGCAGGCCCATTCACATACAGTTTCTACATAATAATTTTGAGATATTGACAGAAGCACGCCCCATTCACATTCAAATTGTACATAATGATCTTGAGACATTAACAGAAGCACGCCCCATTCACCTTCAATTTGTACAAAATAATCTTGAGACATTGACAAAAGCATGACCCATTCACCTTCAATTTGTACATAATAATCTTGAGACATGGAGAGAAGCATGTCCCATTCACCATCAATTTGTAAATAATAATCTTGAGACATCGACAGAAGCACGACTCAATCACGTTTAACTTGATTTACAATCAATTTGTACGCAATAATCTTGAGACATTAACAGAAGCAGACACAATTCACATTCAATTTGTATATAATTATCTTGAGACACTAACAGAAGCGCGCCAAATTCACCTTCAATTTGTACACAATAATCTTGAGACATTGACAGAAGTACGACCCATTCACCTTCACTTTATACATAATAATCTTGAGACACTGACAGAAGCACGCCCCATTCACATTCAATTTGTAAGTAATAATCTTGAGACGTTCACAGAAACATGCCCCATTCAATTTCAATTTGTGCATAATAATATTGACACATTGACAGAAACATGCCCTGTTCACCATCAATTTGTACCTAATAATCTAGATACATTAACATAAGCATGTACCATTCACATTCAATTTGTACATAATAATATTCAGACATTGACAGAAGCATGTGCCATTCCCCATCAATTTGTACATAATAATCTTGAGACATTGACAGAAGCATAACCCATTCAATTTCAATTTCTACATAATAATCTTGAGACATTATCAGAAGCATGAACCATTCACATTCATTTTGTACATAATAATCTTGAGACATTGACAAAAGCACGAACCATTCACATTCATTTCGTACATAATAATCTTGAGACATTGACAGAAACACGCCCCATTCACCTTCAATTAGTAAATAATTATCTTGAGACACTGACAGAAGCACGTACGATTCACCTTCAATTTGTACATAATAATCTTGAGACACTGACAGAAGCACGCCCCATTAATCTTCAACTTGCATTTAATATTCTTGGGACCTCGACAGAAGCACGTCCCATTCACATCCAATTAGTATGAAATAATTTTGAGATTTTTACAGAAGCACGCCCCATTCATATTCAATTTGTACACAATAATCTTGAGACATTGACAGAAGCACGCCCCATTCCCATTCAATTTGTACATAATAATCTTGATACATTAACAGAAGCACGCCCCATTCACCTTCAATTTGTATGCAAGAATAGTGCGACATTGACAGAAGCACGCCCAATTCACCTTCAATTTGAACATAAAATAATCTTGACACATTGAGAGAAGCACGCACCATTTACAATCAATTTGTACATAATAATCTTGAGACATTGACAGCAGCATGCACCATTCACATACAATTTTTACATAATAAGCTTGAGATACTGACAAAAGCACGCCCCATTCAACTTCAATTTGTACATAATAATCTTGAGAAACTGACAGAAGCACGCCCCATTCACATTCAATTTGCACATAATAATCTTGATAAACTGACACAGGCTCTCCCCACTCACCTTCAATTTGAACATAAAAATCTTGAGACATTGACAGAAGCACACACTATTTACAATCAATATGTAAGTAATAATCTTGAGGCATTGACAGCAGCATGCACCATTCACATCCAATTTGTACGTAATAATCTTGAGATACTGACAGAAGCACGCCCCATTCACCTTCAATTTGTACCTAATAATCTTGAGACATTGACAGAAACACACACCATTCACCTTCAAAAAGTGCGCCCCAACACCAATAATTTGTATGTAATAATCGTGAGACTTTGACAGAAGCACGCCCCATTCACCTTCAATTTGTACATAATAAACTTGATACATTGCCCCATGCACGCCCCATTCACCATCAATTTGCATGTAATAATCAATTTAAACATAATAATCTTGAGACATTGACAGAAATACACATCATTCACCATCAATCTGGAAGTAATAATCTTGAGACACTGACAGAAGAATGCCATAATCCACATCAATTTATACAAATTAATCTTGAGACATTAACGTAAGTACGCCCCACTCACCACCGATTTGTATGTAATAATCTTGAGAATGACAGAAGCAGGTCCGATTCACATTCAACTTGTACGCAATAATCTTGAGACATTGACATATGCACGCCCTATTCACCATCAATTTGTACATAATCTTGGAACACTGAAAGAAGCACACACCATTCTCCTTAAATTTGTACCTAGTAATCTTGCGACATTGACAGAAGCACGCCCCTTTCACCATCGATTTGTACATAATAATCTTGAGACATTGACAGAAGCACGACCCATTCCCCATCAATTTGTACGTAATAATCTTGAGACATTGAGACACTGGAAGAAGCACGATCCATTCACCTTCAATTTGTATATAATAATCTTGAGACATTGACAAAAGCACGCACAATTCACATTTAATTTGTACGTAGTAGTCTTGAGACACTGACAGAAGCAAGCACCATTCACATTCAAATTGTACGTAATAATCTTGAGACACTGACAGAAGAGCACATACACCTTCAATTTCTGTGTTATAATCTTGACACATTGACAGAAGCACGCCCCGTTCACATTCAATTTATATGTAATAATCTTGAGACATTAACAGAAGCACGCCCCATGCACCATCAATTTGGACAAAATAATCTTGAGACATTGACAGAAGTATGACCCATTAACCCTCAATTTGTACATAATAATCTTGAGATATTGACAGAAGCACGCACCATTCACCTTTAATTGGTATGTAATAATCTTGAGACGTTGACAGAAGCACGACCCATTCACCTTCAATTTGTACATAATAATCTTGAGACACTGACAGAAGTACGTAATCTTCATCTTTAATTTGTACATAATAATCTTGACACACTGACAGAAGCACGACACATTCACCTTCCATTTGTACATAATAATCTTGAGACAGTGACAGAAGCACGTTCCATTCACATTCAATTTGTACATAATAATCCTGATACATTAACAGAAGCACACAACATTCACATTCAACTTTTACGTAATAATCTTGAGACATTGACAGAAGCATGCCACATTCACATTCAATTTGTACATAATAATCTTGAGACATTCACAAAAGCACCACGCATTCACCTTGATTTTGTACAAAATAATCTTCAGACATTAACAGAAGCACGCCCCATTCACATTTAATTTTTACATAATAAACTTGGGACATTGACAGAAGCCCGTCCCATTCACCATCCATTTGTACCTAATAATCTTGAAACATTAACAAAAGCATGCTTCATTCACCTTCAATTTGTACATAATAATCTTGAGACATTGACAGAAACATGCAACATTCACATTCAATTTGTATGTCATAATCTTGAGACACTGACAGAAGCACGGACTATTCGCATTCAATTTGTTCGTAAAAATCATGAGACATTCACAGAAGAATGGCCCATTTGCCTTCAATTTCTACATAATAATCTTGAGACACTGAAAGAAGCACGCCCCATTCACATTCAATTTGCACGTAATGATCTTGAGACATTGACAGAAACATGCCCCACTAACATTCAATTTTTACATAATAATCTTGAGATATTAACAGAAACATGCAACATTTACATTTAATTTGTATGTAATAATCATGAGACACCGACAGAGCAAAGCACCATTCACATTCACTTTGTTCGTAAAAATCATGAGACATTGACAGAAGCATGCTCCATTCGCCTTGATTTTGTACATGATAACCTTGAGACATTGAAAGAAGCACGCCCCATTCACATTCAATTTACACATAATAATCTTGAGACACTGACAGAAGCACGACACATTTACCTTCAATTTGTACATAATAATCTTGAGACAGTGACAGAAGCACGTCACATTCACTATTATTTGTACATAATAATCTTGAAACATTGACAAATGCACTTCCCATTCACCTTCAATTTGTACATAATAATCCTGAGACAGTGACAGAAGCACGTCACATTCACTATTATTTGTACATAATAATCTTGAAACATTGACAAATGCACTTCCCATTCACCTTCAATTTGTACATAATAATCTTGAGACACTGACAGAAGCATGACCCATTCATCTTTAACTTGCACACAATAACTTGAGACATTAACAGAAGCACGCCCCATTCACCATCAATTTGTAGGTAATAATACTGAGAAACTGACAGGAGCATGCCACAATCACATTCAATTTGTACATAATAATCGTGAGACATTGACAGAAGCACGACCCATTTACATTCAATTTGTATGTAATAATCTTGAGACATCGACAGAAGCACACCCAATTCACATTCAATTTGTACGTAATAATCTTGAGATATTGAGAGAAGCAAGCCCCATTTACATTCAATTTGTACGCAATAATCTCGAGATATTGACAGAAGCACGTCCCATTCACCTTCAATTTGTACATAATAATCTTGAGACACTGACAGAAACACGCCCCATTCACATTCAATTTGTACATGATAATTGAGACATTGACAGAAGCACGCTTCATTCACATTCAATTTGTACATGGTAATCTTGAAACACTGGCAGAAGCACGCCCCATTTACCTTAAATTTGTACGTGATAATCTTGAAACATTGGCCGAAGCAAGCCCCATTCACCTTCAATTTGTACGTGATAATCTTGAAACATTGGCAGAAGCACGCCCCATACACCTTCAATTTGTATGTAATAATCTTGAGACACTGACAGAAGCACGCCCTATTCACCTTCAATTTGTACATAATAATCTTGAGACATTGACAGAAGCACGCCACATTCACCATTATTTGTACATAATAATCTTGAAACATTGACAAAAGCACGTCCCATTCACCTTCAATTTGCACACAATAATCTTGAGACTCCTGACCGAAGCATGACCCATTCATATTCAATTTGTACGTAATATTCTTGAGACATCGACAGACGCATACGCCATTCACATTCAATTTGTTCGTAATAATCTTGAGACACTGACAGAGGCAAGACCCATTCATCTTCAATTTGCACATAATAATCTTGAGACATTGACAGCAGCACCCCCATTCGCCATCAATTTGTAGGTAATAATATTGAGAAATTGACAGAAGCACGCCGCAGTCACCTTCAACTTGTACATAATAATCGTGAGACATTGACAGAAAGAAGACCCATTCACATTCAATTTGTACGTAATAATCTTGAGACATCGACAGAAGCACGCCCGATTCACATCAATTTATACATAATAATCTTGAGCTATTGAGAGAAGCAAGCCCCATTCACATTCAATTTGTACGGAATAATCTCGAGACATTGACAGAAGCACGCACCATTCACATTCAATTTGTACATAATAATCTTGAAATATTGACAGAAGCACGCCCCATTCACCTTCAGTTTTTACATAATAATCTTGAGACACTGACAGAAGCACGCCCGATTCATCTTCATTTTGTACATAATAATCTTGAGACATTGACAGAAGCATGCTCCATTCACCTTCAATTTCTATGTAACAATATTTAGACATTGACAGAAGCACACACCATTTACAATCAATTTGTACATAATAATCATGAGACATTGACTTCAGTGTGTACATAAAAATCTTAAGAAATTGACAGAAGCACGCACCATTCAACTTCAATTTATACATAATAATCAATTTGTAAGCAAAAATCTTGAGACATTGACAGAAATACACCCCATTCACATTCAATTTGTATGTAAAAATCTTGAGACATTGACAGAAATACACCCCATTCACATTCAATTTGTATGTAAAAGTCTTGAGACATTGACAGAAATACACCCCATTCACATTCAATTTGTATGTAAAAATCTTGAGACATTGACAGAAGGACGACCCATTCATCTTCATATGTATATAATAATCTTGAGACACTGACAGAAGCACGCCCTACTCACCATCAATTTGTACATAAAAATCTTGATACATTGACAGTAGCACGCCCCATTCACCATCAACTTGTACATAATAATATTGAGACATTGACAGAAGTACACACAATTTACCATCAATTTATATGTAATAATCTTGAGACATTGACAGAGGCACGCCCCATTCAACTTCAATTTGTACATAATAATCTGGAGACACTGACACAAGCACGTCCCATTCACATTCAGTTTGTAAGTAATAATCTTGAGACACTGACAGAAGCACGCCTTCATCAATTTGTACGTGATAATCTTGAGACATTGACAGAAGCACACCCCATTCACATTCAATTTGTACATAATTATATTGAGACATTGACAAAAGCACGCCCCATTCACCTTCAATTTTCACATTATAATTTTGAGACATTGACAGAAGCATGCCCCATTCACATTCAATTTGTAAGTAATAATCTTAAAACATAGACAGAAGCAGGCCCCATTCATCTTCAATTTGCACATAATAATTTTGAGACATTGACAGAAGTAGGCACCATTTACCATCAATTTGTACGTAATAATCTTGAGACATTGACAGAAGCACACCCCATTCACCTTCAATTTGTACATAATTATCTTGAGACATTGGCAAAAGCAAGCCTCGTTCATCTTCAATTTGTACATAATAATCTTGAGACATTGACGGAAGCACGCAACATTCACATTTAATTTGTATGTAATAATCTTGAAACATTGACAGAAGCACGCCCTATTCATCTTGAATTTGTACATAATAATCTTGAGACACTGACAGAAGCACGCCACATTCATCTTCAATTTGTACATAATAATCTTGAGACCTTGACAGAAGTACGCACCATTTACCATCAATTTGTACATAATAATCTTGAGACATTGACAGAAGCACACTCCATTCATCTTCAATTTGTACATAATAATCTTGAGACATTGACAAAAGTACGCACCATCTACCATCAATTTGTACGTGATAATCTTGAGACATTGACAGAAGCATGCCCCATTCACATTGAATTTGTACATAATTATCTTGAGATATTCACAAAAGCATGCCCCATTCACCTTGAAGTTTTACGTAATAATATTGATACACTGATTGAAGCACTCACCCTTCACCTTCAATTTGTATGTACATAATAATCTTGAGAAACTGACAGATGCACGCACCATTTAACTTCAATTTGTACATAATAATCTTGAGACATTGACAGAAGCACGTCCCATTCACATTCAATTTGTATGTAATAAAAATTTTGAGACATTGACAGAAGCATGCAACATTCACATTTAATTTGTACGTAATAATCTTGAAATATTGACAGAAGCACGCCCTATTCATCTTGAATTTGTACATAATAATCTTGAGACATTGACAGAGGCACGCCACATTCATCTTCAATTTGTACATAATAATCTTGAGACATTGACAGAAGCACGCCCCATTCACATTCAATTTGTATGTAATAATCTTGAGACATTGACAGAAGCACGCCCTATTTATCTTCAATTTGTACGTAATAATCTTGAGACATTGACAGAAGCACTCACCATTCACATTCAATTTGTATGTAATAATCTTGAAAGATGGACAGAGGTATCCACCATTCACATCTAATTTTTATATAATAATTTCAAGATAGACAGAAGTACACCCCATTTACATTTATTTTTACGTAATAATCTTGAAAGATAGATAAAAGTACAGACAAAACAAACCAAATATAATAAATATAACCTCCTTGCCGGAGATAATTAGCATGAGCAAGTCAGTTATTTCTATGTGCCTTTACATTATGAGTTCATTTCAGTCAAAATGTAGACTTGCTTAAGGAGTGTGGGTAAAAATGGTTCTGTCATGATATGCATCCCTTTTTTTTTTTTTTTTTTTTTTACTTGCCGCCTTTGTATACCAAGTAAATTTGCCACTATGGTATTCCAGATTATATATGGTAATCATTTCCTACTTCTAATCATCACGAAGTATCATTTGCTAACGGAGTCGTATGTGAGAAGGAAGTGACAAAATTATTGTGATGAAAAATAATTAACTTTTATAACGATAAACGTGAAGTACTGCTTTTATTTTATAAACTATGAGTCACTACATAAAACACCAGCGACGGACAATACAAAATTTGTCCTAAACTTTACAATTCTGAGTACATCAATCAAAAAAGAAATTAACTGATTCAACAACGAAATGTATTGATCTAATGAATCAAGTCAGACTAAACTTAGCGCCATGGAAGTTCTTACACGGGATTGCATAGCCTGTTGCTTCTCCATCGTGAACGCTAACAAAGGCTCTGGCATAGGAAATATTTACGCTTTCCTCGTCCATTCTGCCGACAGTACTTTCAACCGGTATGTTGACGAAACGTTCATTAGCGGGTGAACCGGTACTATCACAGTATAGTATGAAAATTATTCTACACACAAGCTCCTTAACATACACTATGAAACGTTATCATAATGCCATTATCATGCTTTAAGAAATTCACACCAATAAAGCTTAACAGCTTTATCAAACTAAACTGGAAGTGAATTTAATACCTTGACTGGATTTCTGCAGCATAGACATAGTGCCAAATAGCATGTCTTACAACAGCCTTAATAGTGTGCCTCGTCTTAATAGACTGGCTAAACGACTGGGCTTCTAAACTTTTAGGACTTAAAATATGCGACAGAATTTTCTACTTCTGACTATACTGACAATCGTTTCATATGAAATCATCACACTCAGATAAACAAATATTAAAGTTGCTAGAAGGTAACAAGTCTGTATGTGTTGTTTACTTCATCTGCCCACTGTCTCGTTATTTCCCGTCGGTCCTAGGTATCCATCTATTACTACCACCACCTTGGAAAGACCGTCACCTCATGTCCCCTCCTGTAGCCAGCTGAGCAACGCACACTGGCGTCTGCGTTGCCATGACAACGGCACGTCTCCTCCACTCCTGCCTAACATACAGGTACTCCCTAGTATCCAAATGCCGAAACCCCTTCCAGCATATAGAGCTCATCGCCAAGGCCAAACAATCCCTACCTCGGCTTCTTTGTCTGACGTTCCCGTTTTATTTTGCGGAAATATCTGACAACAGGTTCATACTTGTAACAGCTTCCAATTTAGCATCTCTATGGAAAGCTGTACGCTCGTCAAGACTTCGATTGCCATAAACTCAAGGATCGATACTATTGCACTGTGACTTTCAAATCTGCATCGCCTTTCGTAATCAATCCTTTTCGTCAACACGTTCATCTTCCTGGTCTTACAATTAGCGTTGACATTCTAATTAAAGCGCTGTAGTATGTGTTACATAGGATGGCTAAACTTCATTGGCACTATTTTGCAATATACATTTTAAATGTACCCAAAAAGACTCCTCTCTTAAGACCCTTAGAACAAAACTTTAAAAAAGGGGAAAACATATATCTACTTATCTACTGTCATTCATGTTCCATCCACGTCATTACATCTTTTTTCCGTTTCGTTACCTGTAAATAAGAGAAAAATATCAGTTAGCTCTTTCAGCTAGCAAATGATCTAATTCTACTTAAATGAAAAAAATATTTAATTCAAATACACAAATAAAAACTTTATGAAAAGCACCATAAAACATTTGTTTTTCGAGTGTAACGAAGTAGCAAATGATCTTTTATGATAAGAAATAAAGCGAAGATATTCCAAAAGATAAGTTTCAATACTATACTTAACTTGACCATTACAAGATAATAAGAAAACCATAAAAATCTTTACTGACACAATGGGACAGATTCCAGAAATTACAGATGGTTAATATTCTTAGGAACGATTTCAAGGAAAGTCTTCAATTTTCATGCCATTCAAACAGCATTATCAAGAGTCCTTCTAGTTAAAGCGGCTTTGATGATCCTATCTTGGAAACAGAAAGTATTTTAAAGAGCACATTCTGAAGATATACTCGTACCTTAGTTCTAAAGAGAAGGGGATTTAGGAATCTTAAAACATAGGAAGTCTGTCAGTCTTGTTTCACTCAAGCATACTCACAGTCTCCCATTTCACCCGTATATGTAACTAACTACTGAAGTACCATATATGTGAACAAACAAAAATATATCCAGTCACACACACACACACACACACACACACATATATAAATTTATGTATATATATATATATATATATATATATATATATATATATATATATATATATATATATATATATATACACACACACACACACACATATATATATATATATATATATATATATATATATATATATATATATATATATATACATTATAGTTATATATATAAATATATACATATACATAATATATATATGTATTATATATACATTATAGTTATATATACAAATATATATAATATACAGAATATATATTTATATATATATATATATTTATATATATATTATCATATATACAATATATATATATATATATATATATAAAAGAAACAAGAATATATATATATATATATATATTTGGTAGTTATATAGTTATCATATATACAAGTGAAATGGAGACTATGAGTATATATAAAAAAAACAAGAATATACATATATATATATATATATATATATATATATATATATATATATATTATATATATATATATATATATATATATATATATATATATATATATATATATATATATACATACACACACACGTAAAAATTCTTGCAGGTTTCTGCTGCCATAGTCTCTTTGCTTACTCAGTGTAGGGGTCAAAGTCCTGTGTTCTAAGGGGTGGCCACCCAAGGCCTACACACAGAAGTGTGGTAGGGTGCTTTAAGATATGTCATTCGTATTGGGTCCAGGTAGGAAATTATATTATTCATTAGGGAGTGCTTAACACCAGGGAAGCTGAACGTCCCAGATTTTAATATCTTTTTTCATCTACCTCCTACCGTGTGAGCTTTTGTATTGGTTCTCGAATGTTCTTTACAGACGTCAGCTGATGCTCAAATGCTGGAGAAACAGTGTCTCTAATCCGGCGAAATCGACAGTCATATAAGCAGGTCAGGACCTGCGTGCGCTCTCAGTTGTTACTCAGTGTCAGTGAAAGAAGTCTTGCTGTAATTCCTTAGCCATTTCACTTGCACGGCACTCTTTCTGTGAACTGGAAACCATATGCCACAAGTAGCCTAGCCCCAAGCGGCAATGTGAGGTCAAAAAGAAGACACTGCAGATCATCCAGCCATTATTGCAAAGTGCACGTTGCAAGGCAACACACTGCATGTCTGTTGGTATTCGAGTGTTACCAGTTCCTTGCTCTGAATCCCTAATTTCATTTCTCTCCCCAGTAAATACTTTTGGATATTCCATTAACCAGTGTTCAAGTGCTTCCCTGTGTGAATTAATTTCGTGAATTAATCGTACCTTGCTTGTAGTGAACCTAAGTTACTCCTCCCACGTGCTTATAATTGCTATTGAGAAAAACCACATTTCCACGAAGCTTTATCAGGGACTATTCTATTTCCAGACACGTGTTATATTGTTCACCCTCGTCTTCCTGAACATCCGTCTTGCCTGGAGAATTCTGCCCTACTGTGGCACACGTATCAATATGCATTGTTGCAAGAGATTTGAAACTGTAGTTGAATTCCTAAGGGAACCAAAATCTGTATTACCCGAGGCACTGGCTCTCTGTTGCACTGCAAATTTTATAATTAATTTCCTTATTGCAAGTAGAATCATTATTTTGTTGTGCTTTTAAATTCTATCATTGATTTTCTTTATTGAGAGCTGAATCAGTATTCTATTATTTGAAATGCCATAATCTGTGTGCAATAAAGCAGAATCTTGTATTGGTCAGAACTTTCAATTGGCGACCTACCATTATTCTTATGCATGATTTTACCTTTTCATGTGTTTTATGGTGTTTACAGGTGTCCACGTTGACTGTTGTTCAAGGTTTATCTTAATTAATATTTCATTAAGTAACCAACTGTAGCCAACCATAAAAATATATACATATACATACATACATACATACATACACACACACACACACACACACATATATATATATATATATATATATATATATATATATATATATATATATATATATATATATATATATATATATATATATATATATATATATATATATATATATATATATATATATATATATACATTGTCAAGTTTTTCCATTCCTCCTCATTAGGCAGCTAGGAACTAAATTATTCAAGAAATAAACCCATCTTTCAGTTGAACTGTAGGCCGAGAAATCGGCAAAAATCCCAGGTTAGCACCCATTTTTTGAACTAAGAGGAGTCCCCTGCATTCCATTCTCCTGGCCGGAAACACCCAGATCTACCAAACAATAGAGCTCCCTCACCTTCGACCCCCCCTACTACAAGAACACACCTAGATTTCCCTCTGTGTGAGGTAGTGTTTGTGACTTCAGATCAGAGAGGTTATAGAGAGAGTAGGGCGCACGCCGCGCACACGGGAGCTAGGATCTTAAGCTGTAACCACCTAACCTTTAAGACCATTTTTCCTTTGACTTCTTGACTGGCACCAGACTATTCTTTCAGGTACCTGGAGGGGCAAAGACGTACCAAGCCCCCGGCGACTTGAAAAACAAGGGCAGAGACTTCCCGGCCAGGTTCCGAGGCAGACGTATTTTCTCCCCTGTACTCTGGGTGCTGGGCAACAACAACGCAGATGGCTGCTGACGATATATTCCAAGCTCACGTATACGTCTAAGGTAAAGTCTGAGAGTTAGTCTGTGCCAGTGCCCACTATTCCCCTTTTCGGTCTATTTAATCCTTTCTTAGTGCATCTCCAAGACTCTCACATTTTTCCTTTCTACTCAGGCGTTCCCTTTGTGTAAGCCGCACCATTCCCATTCATCCTTTAAAGCACATTTGTTCAGTATCCTCATAACCTGCAATTAAGTCCTCCCATTAAAGTGTTAAACTGGGCTAGCTAAGATTTAGAAGGTAAGATTGTTCACTGGGCTTTGTTTAGTAACAAGGGAGGTTTCATTTGCCCCATGTGTTATACTAACTCTGGAATTCTCTTCCAGGAGACGAGATAGCCTGCCCAGTTTGCAAATCTATGCCAAGATACCCTTTACTGACTGCCATCCAATTTCGCAACCATTCCTGGCCGCAGTCTGATCGCAAGAATCCGTTGCCCACACAGAAATCATCTTGATTAACTAATGTCCATTTTCCTGGAA
>NC_089762.1:11940242-11955242 GCF_040412425.1 Macrobrachium rosenbergii | reverse complement strand
CAAGGCCATGAAAAGAATATTTGCCAGTGGTACAACAGTGAGGGCGAAGGCCTATCAACCACAAGAAATGTTGGACAAGCTACTAAAGGTTTCTAAACCCTTCCTGTCGAACCTCCTTTAACCAGTGGAGCAGTGGCAGGTCCTGGTATCCTTAGTCAGGGGCAGGATTCGTATCCATTCTCAATGATGACAGATGAAAAGGGGGAGGAGAAAGAGACTCTGAGGCAAGGATACAGAACATAGAAGTGACAGACAGAGTTTTGGAGGACCTGCAGTGGTGGAGGCATCCGAAGAACCACCTGCAAGGGGTACAGCTAAGTCGCCCACCCCCAGAAATGCTGGTATTCTCAGACATTGTGAAGGGGATGGGATGCCCATTTAAACAGCATATGCAAGGCGACATCAACGTCTTGGAAATAAAAGCAGTCTGGCTGGTACTCCAACATTTCCAAGGTCTCCTTCCAAGCAAGTCCACAGCTGGGATGAGCAACCACACATTGGTGGTCGCTTACATAAACAAACAGGGAGGAACAGTCTTTCACGACCTGAAAGCCTTGGCAGTATTCAGAGGCCAGGGGGCTACTGCTGTCAACCAGATACATCAACAGAAAGAACAACATCATAGCTGATCAATTAAACAGTGGACCAGATAGTAAGGACAGAATGGTCCTTGAAACAAGGAATGGTGGGCAGGTTTTTCAAGCTGTTGGAGAGTCCAACATTGGACCTGTTTGCCACAGCAAGGAACAACAAGCTTCCCCTGTACTGTTCTCCAGTCGCCAACCAAAGGGCCACCCTTGTGACAACCTGGACGTGTACACCTTTCCCCCATTCAGCCAACTAAGGAAGGTCATGAACAGGCTGTTTGTGTCTCAAAGGCTGAGAATGACATGTAGCTCCGAAACGACCCCATGCAGAATGGTACACAGACTCCTCCACCTGCTTGATGATACTGCAGGTAATATCATCAAGCAATGGTCTCCCTCCAGCTTCACGGGGACTGCACCAGGGAAAATGGAAGGTCTTTCTTCATTGGTGCAGTGGCAGGGCTTTCCATCCTCTCATAGCATCTGTGAGGAATGTGGCAGATTTCCTCCCCTTCCTGCATCAGAAGGAGTTCCTCTCGGTGTCAGCAACCAAGGGGCATAGATCATCCGTCTTCACAGGAGCTGTCGGACATGATCAAACTCATAAGGAGCTGCCACAGTCATGAACTGAAACCCCAAATGGGACTTAGCCTAGCTCCTAGCCCCCCTGAGACAACCACTATGAGGCCCTAAAGCCATATCTCAGAATGGGACTTAACACTGAAGACAGTGTTCCTGTTGGCCTTAGCTTTAGCAAAGAGGGTAAGATAGTTACATGCCCTCTCATACAGCATCACCCACTCCCATGGTTGGACATCTATGAGGTTCACATTCTTCCAGAGTTCGTCGCTAAGTCCTAAGAACCCCAGCTACTTATGACTCAAGATTTGATGGTTCTTCCATCCCCTCCTTGAAGGACTTTGTGGGAGACTAAAAGGAAGATATGTCACTATGCCCAGTGAGGGTTTTGAAAGCCTAACTCAAACGTACATCCCCTCATAGAGAGAAGAGGGAGAATTCAAAGAACACCATCTCATTCTGGTTGAGAGAAGTTATTATGAGAGCATACAAGCTGGACCTCAACGGAGAACCTTCCCCAACCACAGCAAGGGCTCATGATGTACGAGGTGTAGGACCCTCAGTGGTGTTCAAGTGGAATCTCTCAGTTTTCCAGGTCCTCTGGGAGTGAGTCTGGAGGAGACAGACAGCATTCAACTCCTTTTACCTCAAAGACTTAGCACAAGGGCCCTTGTTTACCTTTATCATGAGCCCAGTAGTAGTGGGCAACAAGTGATATGAAGAATTAGAGCCCTACAGGAACTCTATCAGAAAGAGAGGAAACATCGTCGCAGATGTCATGAGGGTCTTGGCAAGTAAGGTTTCACATAAACTGAACCTTTACATATGCTTAAACAGACAGTATGGCAGGCACACTTCTACCTACTTATCTAGGAGAGATCGTCTGCCCCCCTCAGAGTGATTCTCCATAAAGTGTATGTTGTAACAAATAACAAATTAGAAAGAAGTTTGTATTTTTCCTATTATATATATATATATATATATATATATATATATATATATATATATATATTCAATTTATATATATATATATATAAAATATGCATGTATACATATATTTATATTATATATATATATATATATATATATATATATATATATATATATATATATATATAAATTTATATATATATATATAAATATATATGGATACATATATTTATATATTATATAAATATATATATATATATATATATATATATATATATATATATATATATATATATATATATTTTTCAACAAAGGAAGCTTCTTTCCAAGCAATCTCACCAGCTTTTCATAATAATAACATAAGAGATAAAAGAATAAAACTCGTATTACTCATTTTTAAATAAAAGAATTGCGGGTATCACTCGCCCCTTCACGAATTCTCTCCCTCTTTCCCTATTTGGGTAAGTCCTTAATACCTCTTGTGTTCAAAGTGACTGCCTGAGATCCTTATCCCTAGGTGCATGCAGCCTTCAAAGATGCTAATCCTCGCTGGCAGCGGACAACTGCCAAGGGAGGAGCTAAAAGAGAAAATGAGTTCCTGAACATGTGCCAGTTGCCATGACACCTGGGAAGGTGACCCCACATGTGTCACCCTATAGAGAAGGAGTAGGCATTGACTTCAGTGCCATCTACAATTATGCTCAGCCTTATTGCCCGATGTTATATATGGGCCTAAAACAACAGTTCCAGAAGAGAAGCGCTCAGAACTCCACAGAGGACAGTTGTCCTTACCTTTGCCTGTCCGTTGTACCCTTCATGTGTTCGGCCTCAAGACTTGAACCAGTACACTTTTGTAAGTGGCATCCCTTCATTTTCCTCCCTCCACTGCCGATGCCCTATTGGACGAGGACACAGTCATCCTGACGAAGGTAATGTACCAGAATAAGGGTTCTTTTAGTCAGTCACGATCCTGTTATTCCTCTGCCTGGTTTATTTTCTATTTCAATGTGCAATCACCTTCAGTAACTTTGTGTTGGGGTGTTAAGTGTTAACATAATTGTGCATTTATTAAGTGTTCGAAAGTGAGTTGTTTGGCACCATCAGTTCCCTTTGAGCGTGTTATTATTTTTGCAAGTAACAGTCTTGCATCTCACTGCAGATCGGCCTTGGCTGTGGAACCAAATCTCGGCTCTATCCCACGTGCAGTGGCCTTATTTCACCCTTTAGTCTACCCCTCTGCGATGTTCCTGTTATGAAGACATCATTGGCATAGAATATTTCTCCTGTGTAGGATTCATTCGTTTAGCAGAATCATATTATTACCTGCCCTGTAATTCGTCATTTTTCTGATCTGTGGTTACTGTGTAAATATAATTAATTAAGAGAACCCTTTGAGTTTACGTAATCTTTCCCTAACATGAAGAAGGCCCTAAGTCAGCATTTTTCCTTTGATTGATTCATCTACGGATCTGCCTTAACCAGTCTTATTGGTCAGATTTTAGTTAAAATACAGCAGCTTTCCATGGTAATGTCAAGAACTCCCTGTGATCATCCGATGCAGCCCAGAATCCAGTAAGTATCTAAGACAGAATCGTAGAAATATATATATATATATATATATATATATATATATATATATATATATATATATATATATATATATATATATATACACACATATATGTACATTTGTGTGTGCATTTGAGAGAGAGAGAGAGAGAGAGAGAGAGAGAGAGAGAGAGAGAGAGAGAGAATCAAGCACTTTCTGCCCGCTAAGACTGCCCACTTTGAGAATCTCGCATGAAGAAGAATCACTTAGCATATTCGTGAAACGCTACCTACTCAACGTAAACAGGAGGTTCTCATTTTACATTTAATAAATTCAGCGACTGCCGTCTTAAGAAAGCAGGTGTTTTCTGCTTCCCTTGTTGGCAAATGAAATGACTTCCTGCTCTTATTGTACGAAATAGCAAGACCCAATGGCAATAAAATAAAGACAGAAATGCAATATGTAACAGCAGAGACCGGATGAATGTCAGGTTTCTAGTAATGAAAATAACATGAGACTGAAAAGGCAGGAGACGGACTTCGCTCGTAATCATATTACGGCCCACGACTTGGCAAATTAGAGTAAATTTATTCAGACATATTCCAAATTACATTCATATGTTCGCACGTTTTGTTTAAAGAACGGTATATTTGAATAGCAAACACGTCGGTGAAATTCATGCATTCGAGTGAAAAGATTTAATTCTCTCTCTCTCTCTCTTTCTCTCTCTCTCTCTCTCTCTCTCTCTCTCTCTCTCTCTCTCTCTCTCTCTCTCTCTCTCTGCAGTAGCTTATTCATCTTGAGTCATTGCCACGCACAGACTTCGTAAAAAAAATGACTGCGTACATAACTGTATAGTTGCAAAATATTCTAAAACTACCAATGAAGACAATTTTGATGGAGTTGGTATATACAGAGAGCAAAAGTCCGTGAACTCACTGTAGCATTTGGACCATGATGTACAAACTTTAATCAAAAACCAAGCAAACATGAAAATAAAAATGCCCCTCAGTAAGTGCTGATGACTAAGTCGGCTTTCCATTATCACAAGGCACTTGTTATGGGAAACCTGAATTACAAACGAAAAGTATATATATATATATATATATATATATATATATATATATATATATATATATATATATATATATATATATATATATATATATATATACACATATATATATATAATGTATATATATACATTATAGTTTTAGTATTTGAAATTTATAACTATAACCGTCTTCGTAATTAAATTCAACTATTATATATATATATATATATATATATATATATATATATATATATATATATATATATATATATATATATATATATATACACACACAATAATATCTGAATTTAATAGTTACGAAAATGGTTATAGTTATAAATTTCAAATACTAAAACTATAAGTAACTGACTTGCTATTGTTTGGATAATGCTAAGAATTTCTCGTCTGTTTATGAACATTCACAGCCACAATCCATTTCTAAAAACAGCCGTGAGAAAATAAGGAGCTAAAAGGAAATCACAGCACAATTCCGTCACTTTCCCCTAAGAGTCTCTCTATTTTCCGTCTAATTTCAGCAGTGGGTTCCCATTTAGACAGGAAAGGTCCTCAAAAACTTCCACTTCCTGAGAATATCCGGCCATTTCACACTTGGCTTTTGAGCCTGATGCCATGTCAAGTTCCACTGCGCTGCGTTTCCTTAAGTCTTTCCATCTGCATATCATTAGCATAGACATTACTCGAGGGTAAATGGGCACCAATCACAAACCCTTCTGAAGGGCTCAGTCAACGGTAGTGAGTTGTCTTAAATAAATTCTGGACCCAAAATGACAACAGAGTTGTCAGGCACAGTTGTAATGACGAAAAGTAAAAAAGCATATTACTGAAAACCGAAGATGGAACGTTTCCTCTGTTATAAATGTGAATTTTCTTAAGATTATCAGTCAGATGCTGCATTAGCCTAGGATTCCAGTTTTTAATATTATTTCACGGTTTTAATAAAAATAAGATTTACTTATGATTTTCTAAAATGATGTTTTATAAAAATATCTCGAGTGAATTTTCAGCACGAGGATATAGTAGATCCTTACTGTTCCAGATACCAAGGAGAGAAACAGTTCATCCAGTGACCCTCAACCTGTCCAAATGTCCTCATTCCCTCTCTTAGTAAATCTTTGAGAGTATATTTTTGTAAGCTACCACATTATGAGCACTGTGAATAACTCCATTTACCTGAATGTTCCTTGCTTGTCTGCATTGCTCAGTATTCAACTTTTGCTGAGACCATGTGCCAGGGTCTCCGACATGTGAGTTACTGTGAGGAGGGTTCAAATGCAATTTCTTTTTAGTATTTCCAAATACTTCCGTTACTCTCATATAAGGAAAACCGTGCTCATAAACATTTTTTTACTATTTTTTGAAACCTGGTTCGAGTCAAATGACTCATTTAGACATATAAAATGAAACACTCACAACAAATGCAAATGAAGTCAAAGGGAATAACATAAATTACAAATTAACCGACAGACCTGGAAGGGATTTGTAATTTTCTTTTAGCCTTTATAATGAAAGTCCAAGTTCAATATTTTTTCAAGGGTATACAGATATGAAACTCTAAGTTAACATTAAGGAAATAGAGAATCATCCAGATGGTATGAGACTGTAACACTTGGAGAATTAAGCTGCTAAGGTGACTTTTCGGAGAAAATTTTCAAAACTAAATCTTGAAGACACTTGACCATTTACAAAACTGGTAAATGAAACTTCACAAATAGGGATTATTGTTCCATCATTGTTTTGGCGTGGAGCAAGATATGTACGATAATACCAGTCAGATATCTGGAAAGAAAAACAATTACTCACCAAGCACATTCACTGGAGCGGATACAGAATAGGGAGACAGGGGTAGGCTTGAGAATTCCTAACCTCCCCTAGAATGACTTACCCAGATCTTACCTTCCTAACCTAACGATCTTACCTTCCTAACCTAACTCAGGACGCCATGCCCTAGCCTGGCCCGGGGGACAGGGTTGCTTCGCCCCAACTGGAACCCTTAAGCAACAGTGAATGTCCCTGTCTCCCTACTCTGCATGCTACCCGCTAAATATTAATTTAAAATGAAAATGAGCGACCAGAGTAAAATATTGAGTAAAAGATTATGAGGATCCAAGCGCTATATGTATAGAATCTTTCTGCAACATTGTCCAGCGACTGGGGAAATCTTTAGGGTAAGGAACATTGATAAGAGGCTAATGGTAATTATGTATGTAGTACACAACTGCTCTTTCAGTCAGTGGAATAACGTACAATTTGACTGCCCCTAGATGGGTGACCATCTGAACACACCACTGACCTGTCACATAGGGCAAACTCCATATAGACCTTTTGGAATTATGTATGTATATATATATATATATATATATATATATATATATATATATATATATATATATATATATATAAACTTTATCACATGCACAACTGTTCTGTGCATTAGTAGAATTACTAAAAGGACCTCATTCAAACTGAATGGTATCTAATGGAGTATTTATTCAGAAAAGATTACAAGCTTTCTTGGACAAACAGTTCACATCATCAGTGAGCAGACGCGTAGTCCAGCTGTATTTATATCTGTGTGCTGGGTACTTTTAATCCTCTAATCGCCTGGCTCCTCCTGTGTGACACCCACCCCCTCGTGGTCTTGGCCTTTCTCTGCCCCCGTCTTCTTCCAGGTGTCCGTTTTCCGTGCGTTCTCTTACATTTTTCCTCCGTTTCCTTGCTACTGTGGAGTATACGATTTTTCTAGATATGCTGTCTTCAAAGCCGTTTCCGGTGTTCCCTGTCATTGTGTTGTTGGAGCATGTTATGAAGGCGTTCTCTACAACCAGTCTGGCTGTTTTGTTGGTGTTCTTGTACAGAAAATGTGACAACACAACATAACATGCTATGAAGGCGTTCTCTACAATCAGCAAACCCTAGCAAAACCATATCCCATTTATGAAGTCGAATATATTCAGTATAATTATTGTTGCCTGGTGGAATTGCACAATTTATCCTCCATGGTGCTAAAGTAATATTCTTGATCTAAGATTCATCCCCTGCAGTCAATTAATGAAAAGTGAGAGCTTTCATGATACTGGAATGTTATCTGGATAAGTCTCTTCCAGAATTGTGCCCTCCTTGGGCCTGGCCACTCTCTTGTTTGGAGAAGAATTAGCATCCTTGATACCAAGATCCTCAATTCATGCGCTTGCAATTGCCTTACAGAGACGTGTCACAAGAGGCCCTGAGCCATTGCATTATTCACCCTTTTATGTTGAAATATCTTGTGCCTGAAGTGGGACGAAGTTGTTAGCTCCCGTAGGGAATCAGTTAATATTTTACTTTGTTGAAACTAGTTGTCTGTGTAATGTTGTTGATTTAGTTCATGTGTTAGAAAAAATTGCAATATTCAGTAATCTACTCTCAACTGGTGACCTGATCTAATTATGTTAAATTACACAACGTAACCATTTTTTTTTTACAAAAGTTTTGTTTATTTTATATTTTTTACTGATTATTAATCACTTTTCTCTGCTGAATCCAAAAATGTAATATTTTTTCTGTATCATCGGCCGTTATACAAATATATCGTCTTTCAATGTTATATATATTCGGAACTGTTATATGTTCTGCTACCAAGTGAATGTCTAATTTTCTCTTTGAGATAAATCAATTACTAAGTTCTGCTATTTTCAGGATGGCTACTAGAGGGTGTACAAATTCTCCAGATTCATTTTGCTATGTGTGTGGTTATTATGTTAAAAAAAAAAACAGATATTACATAAGATCGTGAAAGGTGCCAAATTGTGGATAGCGTACAGACTCTATTTCGGAATGCCCATGGGTGACCAGGACAAACCATGGGACCCTCACGTGATATGTGGAAGCTGCCGATCTACTCTAGAAGGATGGTTAAGAGGTACAGGAAGGGCAATGCCTTTTGCCGTTCCCAGAGTATGGAGAGAGCCGAAGAACCATCACGATGATTGTTACTTCTGTATGATTGATGTGACAAAGTACAGAAAAGTGAAAGGAAGACAAGCTCTTCAGTATCCAGACATCCCATCATCTAGAGCACCTGTCCCACATGATGGCACCTTACTAGTACCACAACCACCACAAAATGTAAGTATACTTATCATACTCTCCAAAAGTCTTACTTTTAATTACCTTGAACATTAAGTATTTACTAGCTATATATGCATTCATTTTCCTAAAGATGTATGG
Source organism: Macrobrachium rosenbergii (assembly GCF_040412425.1). Classification (NCBI taxonomy): domain Eukaryota; kingdom Metazoa; phylum Arthropoda; class Malacostraca; order Decapoda; family Palaemonidae; genus Macrobrachium; species Macrobrachium rosenbergii. The sequence goes on along the minus strand of NC_089762.1, from coordinate 11,946,316 downwards.
AATACTAACGTTATTCAAGTCTTTGTTTAAATTGCTATATGTAGTTATTTCTTTCTTTTCAAATAGAAGGTGCAATGGCTATTTCATCTGAAGAGTCAGCAAGTAGCAGCAGCCAAGAAATGGAGGAAGCTTTCGTACCAAGAACGACTTCAGAGCCTCAGTATCAAGGACGATGGGACACTGCTATGATGGGAGATTACATATGGTCTCTAGTCAGAAAAGATGAAAGTATGCACTCTAGAAAATCTCGATCGTCAAAGCACTTCTGATCTTAAGAAAAGAGTTATCAAAGCATTTAAAGTGCAGAATTGTATTGTTTCTTTTTGCTCTAACTAATATTATACTTCCTAAATACCTTTCAATACATGAAAAAGTACGTATTGTAGTGTAATTATCCTTAAAATATTAGAACAGGTTGAACCAACATGCTGCTGTAGAGAAAAGTTGGGTATAGAAAGAGAAAATATGAAATTAAGAATAAATTAAAAGCTATCGATATTACATCAAAACGAATGTGATTTTTTAATTCTGTGGCAAAAAATACATATATAAACATCAAAAATACAAATATACAAAACATGTGTTACATTGTGTTATCTGTCTTTTTTTAGGTAACTTTCAGCCTTAACTGACAGGATTTCGTGGGTCTTAGGTTAAGCAAGGCAGTATAAAAAACAAAAAGTAATAATTAAACTCACCAGCCAAATGACCCACGTAACAATATATACTGGGTGTTTCGAAATCAGAGCCGCCCCCTCCACAGAACAAAAGGAAAGTTATGAGGTTTTCTGCTATAGCCTGTCTCCAAGTACATTATTTTAAGTTTCTGTTAAGCTATTTTTCATTTTACGTTTCTTGTATTTTCAGACGGAGTTAGATACAGCCATGGCTAACAACTCGGAGGAAATCAGATGGATTGACCGAATCCAGGCTATAACCTTCAGAGAGGCCAGGGATGCTGGCACATCCTTCACTTCATGTTCCTGGATAGCTAAATACATTAAAAGAGATGAATCCTTTGTTAAAAGAAACTGGAACAAAAATCAATATGACTGTCATTGCAAAAAGAGTGAGAATCTTGGAAGGCCTGAAGTCCTTTCTCAGGAGTCAAAAGACATCATAGCTGAGGCAGTGGGTAGACCAAGAAAGTCTTTACGTAAATTGTCGCTTGAACTAAAAACAAAAAGGGGAAAGAAGAGAAGCTATAGTACTGTATATCGTGAGTTGAAAAAATCTGGTATCAAGCCATTTCATGTTATCAGCAAGCCCAACGTCACTCAGCAACATAGAGAAGACCGTGCATGGTTTTGTGGTCCATTTCTTAAAGATTGGGATGAAGCTGACTTTCTCCATGTTGCTGCATCAGATGAATTCTTCATTTACACAGTCAGCAAGCCAAATCATAAAAATGACATCATTTGGGCTGCAAAGTTGGATGATATCAGTGATGACGTACCCTATCACCAAGTTGTGAAATTTCCTGAATGTTTGGGAATTTTTCTGAGTTTCACAGCCAAACTGTTAATGTGGATCATCGAAGAAAAAGGACAGTCATGGAATGGCGAATACTTCAGAGAAACTGTGCTTACTGGTGGAGTATTTCCTTTCCTCAAAGATCCTGAAAATGTGTTATCTGTTAAAGAAGTCACATTTTTGCATGATAAAGCACCATGTTTCAAGGCTCTTTAGACACAGGAGCTGCTACGAAACAGTGGTATCGATTTCTTCTCGTCAAGTGAATTTCCAGCTAGCTCCCCTGACCTTAATGTGTGTGAAAACATTGGTAGTATCTTAAAGGATCATGCTGAAGCGCGCACAGTGAACTATGATGGTATACCAAGCCTCGACGACCTGCGAAGAGAGGTGACCGAAGCACTCAGGGAAATGGAGTTTGAGTCTCAGCTTTTTTGCGATTTGCTGAAATCATACCCCTCAAGAATGCAGGCTGTGGTACAGGCAGATGGAGGCCACACAAAATGTTAAACAATCAGAGAGAAACTTAAATAAATACCTGTTCTGAATTGATTTTGTTTTTGTCCATATCAATTTTAGTTTATGCTGTAGAGGGGGGGGCCTCTAATTTCGCAACACCCTGTATATAATATGTATATATATATATATATATATATATATATATATATATATATATACATAAAACTTATAATATATATATATATACATATCTATCTATCTATATATACTGTATATATACACACACACACACACACACATATATATATATATATATATATATATATATATATATATATATATATATATACACACATATATATATATATATACACATAAATACACACACACATATATATATATATATATATATATATATATATATATATATATATATGTATGTATATATATATATATATATATATATATATATATATATATATATATATATATATATATATATATATATATATATATATATATAAATGGATGGAGTGAGTAATTTGTGTTTTACAGAATTTGGAAGATAGAAGAGAATCAGAGCTGAATAATGGAAGAATGGAAAGTGTTAGGGTGAATTTGAGAATTCTTGTGGAAATTATGTTCGACGACGTAAGGGAAGCAATTAAAAGGAGAAAAATAGGAAGACACCATTAGTTCGAAAGATTACGAGTGAGATGTGTTACTTAGGTAAAAGTGCCACTGGGTGGCCTACCAGATTGTGTAAGGTACGTATGGTGGGGAAAGTTTCCAAAGGAATGGGTGAGAGGAATATTTATGCCTTTGTACAAGGGTAAAGATGACTGGGGAGACTGTAAGAATTATAGGAACATAACTTTGCAAGTATACCAGGGAAAGCGTATAGCAGGGGTTTAACTGAAGGTAAGACAGATGACAGAAGGTTTGATAGCTGAAAAACAGTGTGGGTTTAAGTAGGGAACTAGATGCGTGTATCAAGTGTTTGTTATGACGAGAGGTCTGAGCTTATAATACAATTAACAGAGTTATTATGGTGGGTTTTGGAGATGCATGGTATTAAAGTGATAAAATATTTTTATAATGAAAGTGAATCATGTTTTACTTGATAGTCTTTAGAGTGACAGGTTTGGTATAAAAATGGAGTTGACACAAGAGAGTATTATGTTTCTTTCGCTGTTGATGTTTATGGATGGAGGTTGCGAGAGATCAAAGAAAGAAATGTAGATGTAGATGCAAAGTTATGGGATGATAAGATGGGTAGAGAATGGAATGCGAAATAGCTGATGTGAGCAGATGATACAGTAGCGTCTGGGGATGACGAAAAGGAATTACAGAGACCAGAGAGAGATTTTCAAAGTGTTTCCATCAGGAGAAAATTGAGGACAAAAACGAGTAAGAATAAAATTATCGGGGTAAATGGAACAGGAAGATGGAACCGAGTATGTTATTATTATTTGGGATGACTTATTTCAGATTATGGTAGGATAAGAGAAGAGGTGGTTCACGGAGAAGGCATGACAAGAAAGGTAGCAGGAAGTGCGGAAATGATTGAAAGAAAACTTGGAGTATCTTTAGAAGGCAAGGTTGAAACATATGATGAAGACTGTTAACTGCAAATAAAAGAAAGAATCGAAATGAACTGAATATAGAATTTAGACCAAAGACCAAGCACTGGGACCTCTGAAGTCATTCAGCGCTGAGGTGGAAATTGACAATAAAAGGTTTGAAAGTCGTAACAGGAGGAAAACCTCGCAGTTGCACTATGGAGTTAATTGTTAAAGAGGGTGGAAAGTAAGATGGAAGAAAGAGAATATGAAAGGAGTTGCAGTAAAAGGGAAGAAAGGGGTTGCAGCTAGGGGCCGAAGGCACACTCCAAAGAACCTTAAGTAATGCCTACAGTGCACAGCATGAGGTGCACTGACGGCAGTACCCCCTACGAGGAATAAAAGAAAGAAGTGGTCCGATGGAGGTGAACTGGTTAGGTAATATTTGTTACCATAAGAATTAAAAGGTGGAAATGAGGAGAAAAGTAGCAGTGGTAAAAGAGTTAGCAGCCTAGACGAAAGGATGCAGTAGTGTTTTGAGACCGTTGGACCATGTGGCCAGAATGAAAGATGACAGTTTAGTAAAAAGCGTATACAATTCGAAAATGCTGGGAGGAAGCAGGAGAGGAACACCGGAAAGGGATGGATAGATGGTCTGGGTGAGATATTGGACATGGTGGGCCTAAACAAACACCGTTTGTGTTGCGGGGTTAAACATATTACTGGTGAGCCTTCTGGGTACGTGTAAGCCAGCAAATAAGTGTGAGTGTAGCAGTCATCGTTTCCTTTCTTTCCTTGGCACCCCCATTGTGGAAATTAAAAAATATCATATAAATATATGTATGTAAGTATGTAAGTATCTATGTATAAAGTAACAGAAATAAAAGCTCATGTGCCTTTCCTTTGTGAAGAAAAAATAAGCCGCAAATTTACATAACCTATGGTAGCTAAATAGAAACGGGACAAATAGAGAAGTGGGATAAACTTGGAAAATAATAAAATCTTCAAAATCTCTGTTTGTAACTCGTTTATAATGAAGATAGTACACCTACGGTAAGTAAATTTAATGAATAAAACCCATCCCTAAACAAGGAAAATATGACATAAAACGCCTACTTGCCTAACAACTTACATCACCCACTCTCTCTCTCTCTCTCTCTCTCTCTCTCTCTCTCTGACGAATGCGAAAGTGAAATCGGAGACTAAAGAAGAAAGCAGTTAAGGAGAAAATTAACTGGAGACAAGATGATAATTAACTAGGGGTCTAAAATATTATTTCGGACGAACGCTGCCGAAAGTCCCAAACACTTGACACAGATCCCCAAAGATAACTATTTTACCAAATGATTTATGAACTATATTCATCATTTTATCAAAAGAATTCTGAATAACGTTTAGGTCGTTCGTGTATTTTGTTTTGGAGTTGGAATGGAACTGCATAAGATCATGAGCACAATAGATAGTTTCTCTCTCTCTCTCTCTCTCTCTCTCTCTCTCTCTCTCTCTCTCTCTCTCTCTCTCTCTCTCTCTCAGAAATGCATAACTGCTTAGGCAAATAAGTAATAAGAAAATGAACTACCTATTCTAACATGAAATAACATAATTTAAATCAAAGGAAGAACAAAGGTGACAGAAATCAAGAAAAGATATAAAAATCCTGTACTAAGATAAATAAAGCTAAGCATATAATAAATTCAAATCAATAAAAATTAGAACGGCAGAAAATGGAATCTTACAATGCATACCAAAGCCAACCCAGAGAAACGGTAAACAAAAAGAGAAAATGCAATTCCACTGATAGGATGACGGAAACAGATCAGTCGCTGGGAAAATAATGGCCGCACTAGCCCTCAAGGAATGACACAAAAACCTCCCCAAACAGAGGGCGATAGGGAAAAACATGAAGGGGGATGACTACAGTACAGGAAAGATGAAAAACATAGGTCACGCTGTGTTTTACAACGAATAGAGGGAGTGATGGGTAGAATACAGGACAAATAAAAGAGCAAAACATTCCATCCTACAGGAAATATTGGAGGCAAGGCCGGTATTCCGAGAATTTCATGTCTAGCCTCCACACTGGAGAGAGAGAGAGAGAGAGAGAGAGAGAGAGAGAGAGAGAGAGAGAGAGAGAGAGAGAGAGAGAGAGAGAATCTGGGCATATTTCGTTGCCCTGGTTGATATATTAAGATTGAGGTCAAATATGATGCACTGTACCACGCCCTTTTCCCCTCTCTCTCTCTCTCTCTCTCTCTCTCTCTCTCTCTCTCTCTCTCTCTCTCTCTCTTTTTTTGTATTGCCTAACATTTCTTTTGCTTAAAATTTTTTTCTATCCCATTTATTCTTTTGTGGTCTCGTCGCTTGTTTGCCGGAATTTATTTTTTGAACTATAATAGGTTGAGAGAGAGAGAGAGAGAGAGAGAGAGAGAGAGAGAGAGAGAGAGAGAGAGAGAGAGAGAGTCTGTGTTAAGGAAAACACATTTATGAGAAATTTAAAAACAGTAAAGAAATAATTGCAACACATACTTATCTTTCACCAGGCTTAGTAGGAGTTATAATCTCTTCACACCAACGCACCCA
>NC_089762.1:11900242-11935242 GCF_040412425.1 Macrobrachium rosenbergii | reverse complement strand
GATAGAATGTACAATATAAAATGCAGTAGCAGTAACACTACCGATACGCACCATAATAACGTCAATAATAGTAATGGCAATAAAGCATACTGTACAGTAAAACTCCACCATGGAAGCCAAGAGGTCACGAATTCAAAATTCAAAGAACGATAAAAAAAAAAGTATACCTTAGTTTTACCAGACCACTGAGCTTATGTGCCTCCTGAAGCGTCACGAGTTGTAAGTATATAAAATTCTCCCAGTTTTTACATATATATGTGTGGTAAAGTTTTTCCTTTAATCAAACATTCATTTGCTAAGGATCAAACATTTCTTTGCTATGGCTTGTATTATATGTTAAATAGCATTACAGCACTTGTTCAGTGAGATCCCAAAGGAAGGTAGGTAATAAATTATATCATAGGATTCCTTTAGACATTTACGCTTTCAGCTCTGAGAGGCATCGTTGAAAAAAAAAAAAAGGATTGTGAGGGTGAATCCAACGTTCTTAAAGCAAGCGCCCAGGAGAGAAGTCCTGTTGTGTTCTTTTACATCTTTATTCCCTTCCTTCTTCTTTTTCCGTCTTCCCATTTATCTCCCTCAACAGTAGATCTTGTTAAGAGCGTAACGTGAACGTTCCGGTCCGATTCCCTTTCCACTTTGGTCTAGAAAGGTCCAACTGAGAAGGGTCTGTGTTAGGCAAGTCAAACGTGAAATCTCGAACAACCGTGTGAGGGGAAAACAATGTGGATCAGGGGATTTTCAGCCTGTTATTACAGATACAGACTGGGCGTCGAGTACAGTTATTTTCCCCTTTCAAAATGCCTTACTTCACTTTAAATCATTTTCTGTTAACAAGAAAATATATCTAAGAACGTGATGCTAGATGTAAAATATTCTGAATATTGTACTTAACATTTTCCTGCTCGTTTGTAGCAAAAGTTACTTTATGACTTACATTGTCCATTTTTCACAAGCGAACAGAACTTATGCATCTGAAATCTGCTCATGCAAATACGAATAAGTACGGATAAAACTGGAAAGGCAGAACAGCGGAAAAGGGAACTATATAAGATCAAATCAAAGGAAATACACAAACACATGCAAAACTGCAGCTCCCGAAATTAGCCCTTCCTCTTTAAAATCACGATGTCTGAGACGAGGGCGTTACAAGCAACAAAATCGTAAATAATGGACAAAGAAAGCTAGGAAAGAAGTAACATTCTGATGAAAAGGTGTTTGTAATCTTTCGGTAATCCATTTTCCTTGCTAACCTATAAAGTATAGATTGGGTCAGAACGAAAAAGATACAGCGATAGCGTCACAGGCAAGGGCATCAATTCAATTTAAACGTCACGTGGAGAAAAAAAAAATGACGCCAGAACAATAAGTACAATACGCTCAGATAAGCATTGTGTCAAAAACTAGAGGAATTGTGCCATAAGTATATGAGAACTGAAGCCTCAGCTAACAATGATGGCCATGCCGAGGAATGGAGACTTCATATTTAAGAGGAAATTAGGCAATCCCATATTATTCAAAGGCAGATAATAATTATCGGTTTGGCAGATGAGGCTATGGGAAAACTTCTCTCAGGCAGAGCGCTCTCCCGTTGCTGCTACCACCACCACCACCATCATCATCGTGACGTTCTCACTCCCAAAGTAGTCCTAACATATCGATGTTCGTATCTCACAGACTTTTTATGTTTTCTCCATAAAATTGCGATAACTTAACTGGCAAAAGGACAAATAAATAAGCTTTGCTTCAGCAATGATAATCAACACTATTTAAGGTAAAACAATAAATAGGAAAATAGAAAAAAGACAAATTGGAAATGGATTAATTTGAAAATGAGACTTTCTTGGTATTCGAACACTCTAAAAAGGAACGCAAGATCCTGTGTTAACGATACGTGGCAGTCGACTGCTTCCATGAGTGAATGTTACATAACGGATTTGAAAAAAACAGTTTAACAAGCATAAACAACAACAATAAAATTTGAAATGATTTTCCATGAGCCTAATCATAAATTCGTCTTATACCACAAATGCTACGTAAACAATTTCTAAATTAACCCTTCTTTCACTCACATTCAAATCTACACCTCAGTTTCATAAAGGAGAGTTGGTTCAACAATTCCTGCGTACATTCCACCCTTGTCTTCCACGAACACTAAAGTTTCCTCCCCATCCTATGTAAGTACACATTCTGCTCATATGTTTGCTTCACTTACTGTTTTCGTTCTCTTACTGATCATATAACATTCAGTGCTCTTTCTTCCTGGTTCTCATTTACTCTCATAAGCTTACTCTTCCTCATGCTGACTGAAATTTCTCTTGCAAACCTTTTCAACGCCTTCACTAACCTCTGCAGTTTATCTTCATTTTCATAAGTCTGTAGTGCATCGTCTACGAACAGCAACCATTACACACTCCATTAACGAGCCATTTTCTCACTGCATAACGTAGCGCTTGCATTTCCTGTCCTTTCTCTGACTTCTCACATCACCCCCACAGAGATATTACAAGTTATGGGGACATAACACACCTTTGAATTAATGTCCTATTAACACTCGTACCAATCACATGCCTCACTTTCAACAGCTGTATGTATGTATGTATGTAAGTGTATGTATGTATGTATGTATGTGAGAGAATCAATTTAAGTGACTTCAGCTGTGACAGAAACATATAATAAAAAAGAAAACAAAATTGGACAACATTCCATGGGAAAATACTTTCTACATAATCACATCAAACAATGAGAATGAACTCTCCACCACAACGATAGACATGGATCTTGCAGAATCGTTATCTAAATCTTATTTCAACTTTCCAAACCGATAACTTCTATAATCAGAAGACATTCCCACCTTCTTCAACTCATCTCTCAATAAATGTCATTTTAACACATTCCGTGTACGTTTGAAATACAGATCAGACCCTGGATTGTTATTAAAAGTGTGTTATTTCCTCTTCAGGTACTAAACATTCGAGATATCTGGAAATCATGTCAAGAAATAGTGACATTTTGAGGAAAAATCCTTCCTTCAGGCTCGAGCGTAGGAGCGAAAACGCAAGTGAAACAGCATGATTCTAACGGAAAAATTGACATTCTTCAGCCACTCACAATAATCTATACTTATATATATACTGTATATATATGGGTGTGGTGTGTTTATATATGTGTACAGCTGATAAATAAATAAAATTTGCTCTGTATTTTACTTCTTTTGCGAGAGAGAGAGAGAGAGAGAGAGAGAGAGAGAGAGAAAATAATCATGAGGAACATTTATGAATGTACTAATTTAACAGAATCTTATCTATGAACATTTATTAATGTAATTAATTTAACAGAATCTTATTATCTTATTATTATTATTATTATTATTATTATTATTATTATTATTATTATTATTATTATTATTATTAGGAATGATCGTTCCACTTCTGCTCTAAATGTTCGCAAAGTTTCAAAAAATAATATTATGGTAATCTTGTGCATTTCACCACCCAACGAATGTACTGAATTTGATTTTGATTTAGCTTTTACACTATTTTAAAATGTTTATGTTTAGATAATAAGTCAAAAATAGATAACAAAAATTCCTGTTACTGTTTTGATGAGTCTTCAAGAAAAAGTTGAAAATAGATTTTATGTTCCACTCTGTTACAGGATGGCGAGGTTTTTATTTGCGATGCAAAATATATTCTTGCCTGAATGCAGAAATGAGAGTAACAAACACAATTACGAGGTTTACATATATTTGTGATGAATAAGTCTTCGCAATATATCTGAAAATACCACAATATATTATTGTTTCTCGAGCCATTCAGCCTTCAAATATGCTAAGACATGCTTCTCAGACGATATGGAATTGCACCAACCACTCGTTCATTCGCTTTTCAGTGACTAAACAAGAATGAGACCAAGTGCTGTGACGTTCAGATTTTCAGTGCAACTTCAATCGATCATGCCAGCATCATCAGCAACGCCATCTATTGCAAATCTTTATTTAAAGCTATCTATCAGTCCATCAACCAAGAGCTTCCCCTTTCCTCCTTTCCTTCTTCAGCCAAAATTTTATTTAATGCGCACTTGAAGAGCGATTTCAACGTACTTTTCAACAGCAATTTCCTTGTACATTGATCTTCCATTTCACAAAAACAATCACTTCCCAAGCTATCTACATTTCACAAATACCAATTAGACTATTCCCTTAGTACGAGCTCTTAATCACATTCCTCCTACATTAACAGGATATATATCAACTGTGTTTTCGTGCAATTAAAAATGTTCATAATTTCATATCCTCTTACTCTACAACATGCAAGCAAACCTCGTGATGTTTTCCTGCCTCACTGTGTTCACTGTTTATTTGGTCTGATTTATACTTAACAGAGGTCATGCTGAGAATTCTGTTCGCAATTCAGGAATGTTAATATAGACATAGACTAAAACTTTTGTTGGTTACAGTCATAGAACCTGAAAAATTTAGCAATCAATATGAACATTCTCATGATGCCAACCGTGGCTTACTCCCCAACCATTTGTGGAACAAAAGGTCATACTATAGTTTGCTCTCCCCTGGGTCAACCTCTCCGCTCCTCTTCTATATAGAAAGCTGTTGCTCACAACTTTTGAGAAAAATCAATCACTTACTAAGTTACACTGGCAAGCAAGCGTCACTTCCTTTATACATTTCCTGAGCAGATTCTACAAAGTTATTTCATCTTAAATCCTCAACAAAACGTTTCCACCAGTAACAGACAGTTTCTTCTGTCAAAAAGCTTTCCCTTTCCTCTACATATGATGAAAACGACAACTACTTTCCCAGTAGGGAAACATGATAACTGTAGACAGAAAAATACATTATGTTCTGTTGCAGGCGATCTAAGATAGGCTACCTCACAATGATACATCCATAACAATAAATGGGGACAAACAACAACGATGAGGACTCAGGCAAGCAAGAAGCGTCAGTAAGACCATGTTGTGCAACTGACTATTCATAACTAATATTACAATTTGACTATGAAGCCCATACATGTATATTTTCTTCATCATAAGCAAGTGAGAGGGAGTTGTGAAAAAAGAGAGTAGAACAGATGTTCACTGCTGTTATTCACCCATGAACTGCTCCAAGATCTAAATAAAACTAGTGGAACATTTCGTACGATATCATTATTCGAGGACCGTGATCAATTCCTTTCATGTGCACATCTTCAAGATTTCAATATTAAATTGCTCTAATACTTATTTACTCTATCAACTAATGCGGTATATCTAATTGTTTATTTCAAGCCTTTTGGTAATTAAGTTATGAATCAAGATCTGTCCATCGTTTAAAAGCTGATATTGGCATTTCACTTCTAACCTGTTTCCTTAATAAAACTGCACGATTTCATACAAGTGATCACTGTATTTTACACAATAAACCAATATGTTACGTTTACAGTCGTATTGATTCTATGTATCCACAACTATTTGACAAAACTTTGCCTGTGGTGCCCAAATATAGCAACAGCCTGCATACAAAACTGCAAAGGCTAATTATGAGGCTATTCTCTGAAGCGGGCCAATACTGGGTGTCTCGAAATTAGAGCACCCCCACCCTCCACAGGACAAATGGAAAGCTATGAAGTTTTCTACTATAGCTTATCTCCAAGTACATTATTTTAAGTTTCTATTAAGCTGTTTTTCATTTTACATTTCTTGTATTTTCAGACTGAGTGACGGAGTTAGATACAGCCATGGCTAACGACTCGGAGGAAATCAGATGGATTGACCGAATCCAGGCTATAACCTTCAGAGAGGCCAGGGATGCTGGCACATCCTTCATTTCACGTTCCTGGATAGCTAAATACATGAAAAGAGATGAATCCTTTGTTAAAAGAAACTGGAACAAAAATCCATAAGACTGTCATCTCGAAAAGAGTGAGAATCTTGGAAGGCCTGAAGTCCTTTCTCAGGAGTCAAAAGACATCATAGCTGAGGCAGTGGGTAGACCAAGAAAGTCTTTACGTAAATTAGCGCTTGAACTAGAAACAAAAAGGGGAAAGAAGAGAAGTTATAGTGCTGTATATCGTGAGTTGAAAAAATCTGGTATCAAGCCATTTCATGTTATCAGGAAGCCCAACATCACTCAGCAACAGAGAGAAGACCGTGCATGGTTTTGTGGTTCATTTCTTAAAGACTGGGATGAAGCTGACTTTCTCCATGTTGCCACATCAGATGAATTCTTCATTTACACATTCAGGAAGCCAAATCATAAAAATGACATCATTTGGGCTGCAAAGTTGGATATCAGTGATGACGTGCGCTATTGCCAAGTTGTGAAATTTCCTGAATGTTTGGGAATTTTTCTCTGTTTCACAGCCAAACAGTTAATGTGGATCATCAAAGAAAAAGGACAGTCATGGAATGGCGAATACTTCAGAGAAACTGTAATTACTGGTGGAGTATTTCCTTTCCTCAAAGATCCTGAAAATGTGTTATCTGTTGAAGAATTCACATTTTTCCATGATAAGGCACCATGTTTCAAGGCTATTCAGACACAGGAGCTGCTTCGAAACAGTGGTATCGATTTCTTCTCGTCAAGTGAATTTCCAGCTAGATCCCCTGACCTTAATGTGTGTGAAAACATTGGTAGTATCTTAAAGGATCGTGTTGAAGCACGCACAGTGAACTATGATGGTATACCAAGCCTTGATGACCTGCGAAGAGAGGTGACTGAAGTGCTCAGGGAAATGGAGTTTGAGTCTCAGCTTTTTTGCGATTTGCTGAAATCATACCCCTCAAGAATGCAGGCTGTGGTACAGGCAGATGGAGGCCACACAAAATATTAATTACTCAGAGAGAAACTTAAATAAATACCTGTTCTGAATTACTTCTGTTTTTGTCCATATCAATTTTAGTTTATGCTGTAGAGAGGGGGAGGGGGCTCTAATTTCGAAACACCCTGTACATGCGAGTGATGGAAATTCTATCAGAAATAGTAAAAATAGTTATTTTACATGCTCCACATGAAATTATTGTTCTTGATTAAGAAGTCTACTTCGATTGGTTATGCTTGATGGAAAGGTGTAATTATACAAATAAAATACTGTTCAATGAATGATTTCATACCATTTGCTGAAACCTTGTCAGTTATATCCATACAAGCAAAGCATTCACTTCACACTATCTTGAATACTTCTCTGCTTATATAAATCCGCACAAGCTCATTTGTGCATTTATTAAATACTGAAATTCAATCAAGACAGTTCTACACAATGAAAATATTTAATGCAAAGGGAAACCTAGAGCCAAGAACAACCTTACAGTTCTTGTGAAACCGTCTCTTATACAACCTCCTCTCCTTTCCACTGACAACACTCTTACCTATATATATAATAATAATAATAATAATAATAATAATAATAATAATAATAATAATAAATAATAAAACAAACTGGAAAGGCTTTTAAGCGCTCGTGCCATTCTTTAAGGCCAACAAAGATGCTGCGCATAAATAACAACAACAACAAGTAGAAAATGCGCCGAAGTTTCTTCGACGCAATCAAGTTTTCTGTACAGCATATAATCAGGGCCACCGAAAATAGATCTATCTTTCAGTGGTCTCGGTATAATGCTGTATGAGCCCTGGCCCATGAAACTTTAACTACGGCCAGGTGGTGGCATGTTCTATATCGTTGCCAGACACACGATTATGGCTAACTTTGACCTTAAATAAAATAAAAACTACTGAAGCTAGAGGGCTGCAATTTGGTATGTTTGATGATTGGAGGGTGGATGATCAACAAACCAATTTGCAGCCCTCTAGCCTCAGTAGTTTTTAAGAGCGGAGGGTGGACAGAATAAGGCAGACGGACAGACAAAGCCGACACAATAGTTTTATTTTACTGAAAACTAAAAACCCTATAATTATAACACATTCTATCTTACTGTGTTTTGGCAATTTACTACCTCGGAATGTATATTTTTATGGAACAATTTCTTTATTTTTACGTATGAAGAGGCCGACGGGAGGAGCAACCAAATTTCCTTATCTAGCTCAAAACTGGAAAAAAATGGGGAGGGGAGACGGAGAAGGAAAATGGGCTGGTTTCTTAAAGGCGCGACGGTTGTAAGAGCGAGGAGGAAAGACGGAAGCAGGGAGGCAGCACTGTACATTTACGTGAATTACTTGTTTCGTAAAGCTAAAGAGACCCGAGGCAATGGTCTCTTTTACTCGTTATGTTAATTAACGTCCTACTTATTATGGAAACTTTCCCCCTTGCGATGACAACAGCGCTTTATATCTCTATTTGTTTGAAAATGCTCTTCTTCTTCTTCTCTCTCCTAAGCTTCATTTGAAATTTGCTCCTACTTGGCAAACATTCTACTTCGCTATTTTGAACTTCTGTTGCCGTAACTGGTTTTAGGAGTATTTCACATTTTATCAGGTCAAATCATATTCATCAAATGTATCTGAACAATTTCTTTACTGATGTCACTTCAACTCGATCAGAATAAAGAAAAAAACATGAGTATGGTGGAAGAGCAAAAAGAGGAATTTACTTCCATATATTGTAGTAGTGTGTAGTAGATTGCCGCTTCATGAAAGTTCTACGAATACTTCTACTTCCCTCTTTCCAGTAGAAATTCAAGGTAATAGTCTTATGTTCCTTTCTTCGTTTCCAAAAATGTATATCAAGCAAAATTTTCAGAAAAAACTGATTCAAAGATTCTCTACATTATTCAACAGCCAAAAATCTTATATACTTTCTAACATGTAGGTGAGAGAAAATAGTTACAATGAGATACATAAAATATGTATAAGAAGCATAAAATATATGTGCATAAGATATACATTTCGGTTGTCGTCAGTCGCTCACTTTCTCTGTCATATATAACTTGTCAGTATGACCCACTGTTAACAAATATATTATTGCAATTGCGTTCGCTTTATTAGTGAGTAGGCCGAGGAGTAGGCCAGTCCTGAAATTCAGTAGCATTGCGTAAAAACTTTCGGGCTTTTAAAGTTGTTAATCTGTCTTTGCATCGCAGTAATCACCATCTAAGTTCCCGCATCCCTTAATTACTTTCTCGGATACGGGTAGGGAGAAATTGACTTTGACCCAAATAGCCCTCCCGATAAACGAGAGAGAGAGAGAGAGAGAGAGAGAGAGAGAGAGAGAGAGAGAGAGAGAGAGAGAGAGAGAGAGAGTACACCATTTCGATAATGTACACATTCCTTGCACACGCTGTAAGAATACATATTCACTTAACACAGACTGAGCTGTACATAAAAAGTAATACATTTAGCAACTTTGGTGGGCAAAATAACTTAAACAATAGTTGTATAGCCTGGAGGCTGTACCATCTCAGTATTTTCTTAGCTTAGCTTCTAAACCTCTCTAAGAATTTCTTTACTAACTGAATCTTTATTAACTCACTCAAAAGGAGTAAGTGTAGAATACTGCTTAAAGGAATATTCATGGTGTGTTTCTGGGTTCAAACTGGTATTTAGCGAGAAAATTCGTTAACAATTCTATAGTTCAGAAAAATTACGTCTTATTTATGATCTTCCTCCGTAATTCTGAGATACAATCTCATTTCAGTGTGTTCATATAGTCCTAACCGCGGGAAAGAAGATATAAATTCGGAATAAAATAACAGTGAAAACAGAAGATCAGAATAACATGAACAAAGGAAACTCGAAGAGGATGGCATCATAATGGTTTGATAGGATGCCGCGCTTTTCCTCTGATTGCTTCTGCCAAATTTTCCCAACTTAAAAACTGCCTACACTGAAAATTGAGACCGTTTTCGACAGAACAAGACGTTAAAATGAACTTGAAAAATTACTCTCCTACAGTACTTCATTATTCTTGGCAGATAGTTGGTGCACAATAAACATTTTTAGAATTTATCAAGTTCTATGGGACATATTTTTCTCACCTTTACGCCATAATCAGACAATCCAAGTTTAATCATTTAGGATTCCTGTAATCCCGAGAGACTTTAAGCTCCAAAACGATATGGGAGCAAATTTCAAAGGTGAATTTTTACTCCTAAAACAATTCATCTGTGTAAGTATGTGTACCCGTGCATCCATCGATTTATACTAACGAACAAATACACACAAACTTACAAATAAAAAATGTATGTATGTATGTATGTGTATTATATATTACCCGACAACGTTAATTTCACATATACCTTTTTTTATCAATAAGAGTATTAAGCCACTGAATTCACTTTAATTAGGGAATAATTTTCACAAATATGGAATTGTGTATAATAAGCACCTATCCTTATAGGATTGATATGAAGGGGACAGTGACATTATCGATTCGGCTAACTGTATATACAGTATATATATATATATATATATATATATATATATATATATATATATATATATATATATATATATATATATAATATATATATATATATATATATATATATATATATATATATATATATATATATATATATATATATATATATATATATATATACTGTGTGTATATATATATATATAGCATCGGTAGCAATTCAATCACCGATATGACTTGTTAGAAATAATAAATTTTTATCATCATAAAAAAAGAGCGTTTCTCAAAAGTGAACTTCCCTTCCCTCTGCAAAGCTCCCCTGAAGTAGAGATCTGATTCGCCTTTCCTTAATGACCATTTTGGGGGACATCCTCAGTACCTCGATTAGCAACAGAACTTTGGCATCATGACTTCCATTCCTTAACTGACTTGTCCTTGAGCTATTCATGAACTCTTTCTTCCTTTGGTCTCTCTCAAGGCACAGCACAGCCTCCATGCTCGGGGGGTTGGGGCATCACCATCCATTCTCATCTCAGGACCTCATTCCTTTCCGGCATTAATCTAAATCTCGCGCAGAAAAGTCAATTTCAGCGAACAACTGCGAGATCAACGTGATTGAAATGGCAATGCGGAGCCAACTTCACCGTCGGCCGTCGTGCTGGTGCCGGAGAAAAACGACGTTAACCACAGCAAGAAACAACTACAGCTGTGAGATGACTCTTACACAAAAGACGTACAAAGAAAAATACATTTTAGTATAAATTACGAATTGACGATTCAATTGGCTCTACTTGAACGTTACATATTTTATAAACAGTAATCCATTAAAAAAAATAAATTTATATAGTAATAAAGAATCACGGGACCTGAATCGTGCTACTTTAAACTCGATTCGATTCTTTTCTTGCTTTTTTTGTATAAGAATACAAATTAGAGCATTCACGAAAGACAAAATCTGCGCTATCCACTCAAAGAAAACTCGGCCAGATAAAGGAACACAGACGGAAGAGTACTTTTCAAAATACATAACCGAGGGGCGTCATGTGACACCAACATGAAATCTGTATCGGAAATTGACAGGAAATCATATCTTTCTCCTCCCTAATTAAACTGTACAATTTTAGAAACATGCCGTGCCTGAGTTTTATTTTTCACCGTTTTCGACCTGAAGAGACATCTGATAATTTGAGATATCACTCGACAATGATTTGGCCTATAGAATGAAGTCTTACCAGAAAGGAATATTGTCATTTCTTTCTGCCTGAATAAAGCTTGGAATGCTATGTACGGAAAGACATGGAAATACAGACGACGGCAGAGCCCAGGATTTGGGACTTTTGTTTGAGGGTCACCGGGCTTAGGACAACTACAGTACATAATGTAGATGAAATACGACAGAGGCCACTAGTAATTTAGTCAGTGAGGCACGATATTCAAATAAAAGGATGTTATGTTAAGTAACGCCGGCCCTTACAAACAATAACTTACGCAATAACGTCCACTCTTTATCTCTCTCTACTTGCTGAAAAGACTATCTGTCCCGTTCTCATGTGGTCTCACAGCTAACACTAACAACTGTCTCAAATCAGATGAGGTCGATGCAGATACAAGCGATATGTTGAAAGTTTCCTTTAAGTTTGGACGTGTAAATTATCCAGCCCTTTGCTAGAAGTTTCTTAAACTCAAGGTGAACGCCTACACAAAATCTGCGAGGTTGAGGTTTTTGTCTTGTAGAAATATGAGCAACGCACATCAGATGCTGGTTTTGCTATTACGTCTAAAGATCGGAAGAGATATAAAAGAAAATGAGAAATATCTGTTATGATGATAAACAGGAAACTGAAGCACATGATTCCGAGGTCATCTTGAGGACTTTTCCCTCCCATCTTCCTCTCTCGTCATTTTCAAATAATGCATATACCCCAAACTACGATTTGAAGACGTATTATTGCATGGGAAACAACAATAACCTACAGCAATTGACGGTGGTTTGGTTAACAGATAAGAGACGCATCCAAAGCTAACAATCAATGAAAGGCCTACCAGGTCGGGACAGAAGTCAGATCTACAGTACAATAAAGTAAGCCATTACGATGATGATTCATCCCCCCCTCCCCCCATATTCAACAGCGATACTACTGTGCCTTTACCATCCATGAATGCAACCTCCTTACATCAATGACGATAATAAGAGAAGCTTATGTGGCGCTGTAATGACGCGGCGTAACACGTCCCGTGTGAATTAGTCCTTCGACGAGGCTAGCTAGGGTGATGAACACTGGAAGGACTTTTCAGTCTTTCAAACAGATCGTGCTGAATGGTCAACATCACATCCTCTTTGTTGTTATTGTCACTGTTATTATACTATATAATACGTTACCAATGCTGTTAATTTCTTATCGTTCCAAGGTTTTTAAATTAGCTGTATTTCTACATTTTAAGATCACGTCATAATTACTGGTAACCATTTACACAGCACTTCCCTGTATACGAGCAACAATATTACCGGCTGATTGCAATGAATAAAAATGTCCAGTGGAATTAACAGCAATACAATGTGCATGTTTGAATCCAGACCTAATTTCGCCGCTTATTGGAGGAATAAACATATCAACTTGGACCACAACATCCCTGTGCAAATGTTCATTAGGATTCTGCTCTGCAAGCAAGGCACTAATGTAATTTGCTGTGCAATACGCACTTGATTTTATTCTTAATTCTGATTCGTAAAACATCTCGCTGCGAGTAATAAGACTAGAAATAAAGAGGGGGGAAAACATCGCTTTTGAACAACTATCGTTGTGCATTGCCCAAAAACAAATTACAAAAGAACAGATTACCAATTTGTGCTGTAAAACCTGTTAATACATAATCTAAGCAACCATGAATATTAATTTCTGAAGTATCACGAAGCTAATATACATTTCCCAAGACTTATGTAATAACTTCCTAAAAAGATGCATTTCCTCTTGGCAATGCATCTTCAACAGTTGGACTTATGATGCTATACTATCTCTTTCGTAAATATGAAAGCTTCTTTGTCCATCCAGGTTTCTATTAGTAGTCTGGTGTTCGGAAACTCTGTACCAACAATCTGCTTCGCAGCACGCTGACGTGTGGCACAGAACTCAACTATCACGATTCAAGAAGTCATACGCATGAGGCAGATCGAATCGGCTGAACACACGTGAACCGTTGATAAAAGAAAATAACTGGCCATGTTACAAAGCAACTGAAACTAATAAAAGGTAACTTCCATCATACAATCTAAATAGTAGTGTTCAGTCTGAGCAAAAACCGTCAAGCTAAATCATAGCTTCCTGTTCCTTTTACTAACTTTTTTTCTCCATGCCTGAAAACGGCGATAATTAATTACAACCCGAACAAAAGAGCGGTCGACTAAAAAAAACAAACAAAAAAAATCGAAACAAGATAAACGAAAAACAGGCAGAGAATTCCAGATTATAAAAATGTAAAAGTATAAGTATTCACGTAAAATGCAAAATCGATTAATGTGCTCCTAAGCGTAAATGCAGACGCGTAATTAGAATGAGATCAATTTCGAGTTGTAAATGGGACTGAGAAAAGAATTCTGAAAAACAAAATTACTAATTTTTTAAAAAGCAGAAATAGCCACTTACGCTAAGTGATCTTTCTAACAGAAGTCAAAATTAGCCAGAATACCCTGAGTGAAGTGCAGAAATACAATCTTAACCAACAAAATAAAATTACATGAGGCAAGAAGGTAAGTTGAAATTGATAGAACATTTGTCTTAGGGGCACTGAAGCGGACTTCGTGAAGAAATATTCACCCATATAATGCTCTCAAGACCAGAACCACTCAACGAACAAGCTTGAGTCAGAACTACAGATGAAACTGGAAGAAATATGGCGGACAGACTCACCAGCAAAGACAAAAATAAGGGTAGAGTGGAGAAGGCCCATGATGAAGAAAAATAGTGTAAGCAAGAAAGCAGAACCTTATGAAGGATCCAGGATAAAACTGTAACACATACAGTAGATGAAATTGCTTTACAACAATCAGCTGGTATCTTCACAGACCACCTATCCATATATCTACCCACTAAAACGTCCGTACAATAAGAACCCCATTCTAGTTCAATATAAAAATGAATAAAATATTTGATTGGCTACAATATTTGCTAGGAAAACTGTGTTTAAGAAAAAACAAGTGAAGTCCAGTATATATATATATATATATATATATATATATATATATATATATATATATATATATATATATATATATATATATATATATATATATATATATATATATATATATATATATATATATATATATATATATATTATATATATATATACATATGTACAGTATATAGATACATATATATACATACATACATATATATATGTGTATGTATGTATATATATACATACATACATACATAGTGAATTATTAGATATTAAACGATACTGGTGACTTGCTTTTAGTGAATATGAAAAAATCACGTGTGTGTGTGTATGACAAAAATACACACACACACGAACATACATAATATATATTATATATATATATATATATATATATATATATATATATATATATATATATATATATATATGTGTGTGTGTGTGTGTGTGTGTTTGTGTGTGTATAATGCATGTGTGTGCACAATACAAAATGAAAGCCAGTATAAACGAAACATCTTTCAATTGAATTTCCCCTTCAAAGAAATAACCATTGTGCGACATAACAAAAATAAACAAAATCAATAAGCTAATACAGATAAAGACTGTAGGCATGAGTAAAATTCGACCAAAACCCTTTTTAGATAAAAATGATACTGAGATTCCGTCTTTAAAAATACTGGTTCTCGTTTCATCTACTTCAGAATAAAATCCTTTATCAAAATTCAGTGACAAATTTAAAATGGGTGAAGGGTCAGCTCTCTTAAAAGACAACAAAAAGGGAGGAAACTAAAGAATTCTTAATTCAATAAAGTCTGAACTCAATCAGTTTAGAACTATTTTCTTTGTCTTCGTCGTACGTTTTGTATCTGAAATTTGAGATAAAATCCAGAGGATAAGAAGAAAGTGTAACTTAACTTTTGACCGAGAATAACTTCGACACAGCCTCTGACTCTACCTCTCTGGCCGTCTGGCTGTCAATCGTAGTGTGGTAAATATGGCTTTGGTGACCACACATGAGTGTTTTTAAAAGATCAGTGCAAACCACAGCATAGTATATGAGCAGGCTGAATAAGACTGGAAATCAAACAAACTGAAACTGCATACGAAATAAGAGTTTACTTGTATTAATTGCAGACATGATTCACTATATGGCAATGAGACTACGTATATATGAACAACATTGCCTACATATATATGAACAATTTTGATGTTTCAACAATAAAGCTCTAAGAAGAACATAAGGAGTCAGGTAGCATGGCAAAGTCGAAAGTGATACTGTAAGGGAAATGACAGATTCTATGGGTAGATGAGACTATGACGAAACGAACTCCCCCCCCCACCACCCACAAAAGTAAGCCTAGGGGAGTGGGTCGCAGCCTGGGATATAGGCTGGTTTTAATCTGTCGGTATAGACCAAGGTGATTTTCCTGTCCACCATCAGCTGATACGCATTCTCTCTGTGTTGTAGTATATGGTGTGGTCCCAAGTAGGCTGGAGAGAAGGGGTGGGGCTTGTATGTGTCTATTCTTATGAATGCATACTCTGCTGTCTTAAGGTCTTTGGAGACGTATTCTTTTCTTGCTACGTTGTATGTTGTCTTCATCGGCGTGATGTCCTCCAATACTCTACGGACGTCTGAAAGAGTCGCAGGCTCTGTCATGTCTTGAAAAACGTCTACCGGTATTGTTAGCGCTTGGCCGTTGAGTGCTTCTGCCAGCAATGCATTGAATGCATTGGGCTGTTCTAAAGCAAGACCCACAGTATCTCCTTTCTCTAACTCCCGCCTTGACATCTGGCAGTGAGTGCTATTTGAGGGAACACTGCAGCTACTCCACTATGCCGTTCACTTCTGGGTTGTATGCTGTTGTGTGAATAAGTTTTGTCCCGAGGCTGGGAGCAAGAGAGCTCCATAAGGTGGAGATGAAGTTAGTTCCTCTGTCACTTGTTATGTACTGTGGTACTCAATGCCTGCTGATCCAGTCTATTAGTGCTTAACACAACTCTCTACTGTCTGCTGTCTTGCAGGTATTGCTTTGGCCATCTGGTGTTCCTGTCAATGATCATGAAGAGATACCTGTACCTCTCAGAGGGGGCAGGGGTCCCACCGTGTCAACGTGGATGTAGGCCAGTCATTGCTGTGTTTTCTGGAATTCTCCTGTCCCCGTATCTGTGTGCCTTGTTATTTTTGATGTTTGGCATGGGAGGTATTCTCTTGCCCACTTTTTGATGTCCACTTTCATTCCCCACCAGATGTACTGCTCTGATGGTTGGGACAGGTTGTGAGCAAGGTTGAAGGCTTTCTTTCTCAACCCTAACAGTAGGTATGGGCAAGGGTGTATGATACTCATCTTGCAGGCAATGGTTGTCTCTCCATCATTGGTGGATAGGTCGCTCCACCTAAGAGTGGGTTTCTCCCGCCGAAGTCGCTGTAGGTCATGTCATCCTTCTGAGCTGATGCTATTTCAGGATATGATATCCCAATCTGGACAGTGTTGATAGAGTTTTGGGAAAGGGTGCCTGCCATGTTGTTGGAAGAGCCCTTTAACTATCTGATGGTGCAGGGGCATTCTGCTATTGATGATAGGTGACGCTGCTGTCTTGCTGACTACCCATCTCCGCTTTTGGTGAAGCCGTGTACCAGCAGTTGGTGGCCCATCTGCACCACGAATTGTCGTCCTTCTAGCAAGTGTCGGAAGTGGTGGGTGGTTCTGTGGACTGCCAGTAACTCTCGGTCAAACATGGAGTACTTTTGTTCTGCTAGCGATAACTTCTTGCTGAAGAATGCCAACAGGCGATGACCATTGTCTATGTCTTGTTCAAGTACCACGCCAACCGCTGTGCTACTCATGTTCATCGCTAGGGTGAGGGACCTATGGGGTAAAGGAAGATTAGTGTGGCAGCAGAGGTGACTGCTTTTCAGCTAGTGTGAAGGCTTTATCTTGATTCTCATAACAACATAGTTTTCTAGGTTTTTCTTTTAAACAATTGTTTACTGGGGCCATTATTTCAGTAATGTTGGGTATGAAACTGTGGTAATAGTTAATCATTCCCGCAAATTCTTGGAATTCTTTGATTGTTGTTGGTTTTGGGAAGTCAGTGATTGCTTGGACCTTCATCGAGAGGGGCTTGACACCGTCAGGGCTTATTTGGTGGCCCAAGAATTTCTCCACTGGTTTTGCCCATTCACATTTGGCCTTTCAGACTACAAGTCCATTTTCTTTAAGTATTTGCAGGGCCCACCTGACATCTCTCATGTCTTGTTTGATGTTGGGGCTGAATATCAGTATACTGTCAACATAGATGATGCAAGAAGGGTAGGTTGCCCAGGATTTCATCCATCAGACATTGGAAGGTCACACCTGAGTTCCGAAGGCCAAAGCAGCTGTAGTTGAAAGTGTGTGTGCAGAAGGGGGTGATAATGGCCTTTTTTTATGCCCCTCTTTGCAACCAGGACTTGGAAGTATCCCTACAACAGGTCGCTCTTTGTAAATATTTTGTCACCCTCCATCTGGTTGGTTATGGCAGCAATGTTTGGTAGTGGGTACCTGTCAGGTACTGTCTTGATGTTGAGTCTCTGTTAGTTACTGCAGGGTCGTGCTGTCAGTTTTTGGTACCATGTGTAGGGGAGATACCCAGGGGCTGGAAGCTTTTTGGCATATTCCTGGCTGTTCCATGTCCCAGGAAGCTTGTTTGGCGTGGGTGAGTTTTTCTGGGGCCAAACGTCTAAAATGGGTATGCACTGGGGGACCTTTAGTGACTATGTGGTGCTGGACATGGTGCTTTTTTAGGTCTGCTCAGGTCGTATGGCAGGTCATCCTTAAATAACTCCAGGAACTCCTGTAGGAGGCGACTTATCTCTGGTGCTGGAGTGGGTGTGAGTGGGGGTTACAGGGGTGGGTCATGTGATCAGCTGTTGTTTCACTACGTCTACCAGCATGTTGTGGGCTTTTAAGAGGTCTGCTCCTAAAAGTGCGACTGTTACATCTGCTGTGACAAAAGTCCAGTAAAACTGCTTCCCACCGAATGACACTTTCATGGTCCTTTTCCCGTATATTTCCAGAGGGGCTCCACTGGCAGTGGATACCTGTAGGGTGCTGGGGGTTAGACCGAAGCATTCTTGCAGGTTGGCTGGCACGAATGATTTGAATGCACCGCTATCGACCAGGAACTTTGTATTTGATGTTTCACCTATGATGAAAAAACACATCAAGTCTTTTGCCTGTACATGGAAAACAGCAAAAAGCAGATGCTGTTTCTCTTACGAGGCAACTGGTCTACCCAACCTGACATTTACTCTGTTGGGTCGCTGCTGCAACCCTTTTGCATGTTTTTTTGACATGCGACAATCATTTTCACATTTTTGGGCTTCACTCCAGAACCTCCAGTGGTAGAAACAAATGCCCTTGGGATATTCTTCTGTTTCGGGCTTGTATTTGGGTTTGTTTTTCCACCGGGAATTCCAGTAGCGGTGTATGAGGGTGGCAGGGCCCTCTCAGTTGCTGTCTATCTCTGTTTTGGTCTGCTGCTGTGGCTGTGGGGCGGCTGCTGCTACAGGTAGGCTCCATCGACTTGTGGGCCACATGGACGGCATTGACTGTCTTCAGGAAATCTTTGAGATCCATGGTTGATGCATTGGGGATGGACACAACTGTTTGGTGGGGTAATTTTATGTGTAGGACCTATCTCACAAGGTCCAATGTAATCCCTGGACAGACATCTGTGGTGGGGATCATAACTAGCCGCTGCAGTTGCTTGTAACATGCGACAGCCGCTGGTCTCCTATAGCTGCCCCTATGTTGTCTAGGAGATGGTTGTCTTTTGGTTAGCATGCCATTCTGCAATCTGCTCGAAGACATCGTCTGGAAGGAACTCGAGTGCAGCATTGGCTTTGCAGGATGAAGAGGAGATCTTCTTAGACCTGAAGATGGTCTTTGCCCTGAAAAACCGGGGCTCTGGGTTGCGGGTTGTGAAGGGTGGTGGGTGGATTCTTGTTATTGCAGCATTGTCACTGGATGAGCTGCTGCTGGTAATTGCAGCATCAGTCATCTTCAAGGTCACCCGTATAACAAGGTGGCGAATAACAGGCAGGTTCAAGGTATTCTAATTCATTGACACAAAATCTCTATCCATGACTTTAAGAAGGTTAAGTAATTCCAGCATTTCTGTGGTGGCTGTTCATTCCCTTGGCAGAAGAAACTCATTCCATTGGAATTCAAAGCCAATTTCCGAATTGACGGTCTTCTCAGTGCAAAAATTGTAGTTAATTATCAAGCTTACATTTGTAAAAGATGGTCATCTAATCGAAAGTTTTATCCCGTTATTCGTAAACAATTTATGGGTATTTTGGTAATTATTGCTTGATGACCTAAAAACTTCTTCTTTTTAATGGTGGAGTTGTGCATCTGATCTGTAAGACTGCAGGTTTTCATGAATATTCTTAATTGAAGACCTTCATTTCAGAATATTCGATGTTGTGACGATAATGCATGTCTAAAAGTCAAGGATACGTGTGTGTGTGTGTTTGTGTGTGTGTGTATATATATATATATATAGTATATATATATATATATATATATATATATATATATATATATATATATATATATATATATATATATATATATAAAAGTCAAGGATACGTGTGTGTTTGTGTGTGTGTATATATATATATATATATATATATATATATATATATATATATATATATATATATATATATATATATATATATATATATATATATATATATATATATATATATATATACATATATATTTTTATGCTGTGGTTTACATAATGCAGCAATCTCCTCTTAGTTGTTGTCTGTATGTGTGTATTGTTGTATACTGTATAATTTTATGTTCAGATGTGCAGATTCCATAGAGAGTTAGCTTAAAGTTAATGTGGTTAAACCCTGTACAGTTTATAAGGATGATATATGAATGGAGAAAGAGACAGAGGGTGGTTGTTCTCTATAAAGAGATGACCTGTGTTTCGTCAATATTTAAGACTGCTGAAGTAATGCATTCCTATAGGGCTCGATCAGAACACTGTTGGGTGGAAAATTCTATTACGTAAGTTGCCTAACATCATTCAGGAATTTTCCATGAGACGATATCTTTTCATTTTATTATTGTAACTAGAGATTCTGTTGTTCTGAAACTATGTAATAATAAATATTATTATTAACTGTAATTACACTTTCTCTCTAATGATCGTTTTTAAAGATTTTTAAAAATAAAAATCTTGTCTAAGACCCGTCCACACACTCGTATGGACGGCCATGCCATCTATAGACGCCCATACAGAGGGGATCATTGAGAGACCATTATCTGTGCGGGGAGAAGCTGTGATTCATTTTCTCTCTCTCTCTCTCTCTCTCTCTCTCTCTCTCTCTCTCTCTCTCTCTCTCGGGACTTCGTATGTCCTGTTGTAACATAATTGATAATTTTGGTAGATGAGGGTCACTTGTAACTTTTAACTGTTTAATTCCTTAGTAAATGTGTCTGAGTCATCTGAACAGTGTATTTTATTGAGTGAAGGTAAAAGTAACAGTGCCTGGTAAAATCGAAGAAATTGGTACCAAGGTATTGCAACATAATTACTGGGTTTTAGTGTACTAAAAATAATAGTTACTGTGGCCATATGTAATTATTCCATTTGTTCCCTTGTTAATACTTTTTTCATGTTGTATGTTTTATACTTTGCCTCTGAAGAGTTTTTATAAATAAATATGTGTGTCTGCTATTGCCTTAATGCTTTCCTTTACATTTTTGATATTTACTTTTTTGCAGAGCATATTTCTGTGTCTTTAGTATCTACATTTTTGTTTGGTTGATTTAATTGCCTTATTTTGTTTAACACTTGGGAATTAATTTACTTGTATTTCCTTTCAATCAAATTTTGTTACTTAACAATTTAAATTTTACTTAATAAATTTTTGATTAATTAATAAATTAATTTCTGATTTGATTTTGACTGATGATTAATTCAGATTTAATCCAATGTTGTTTTGTTTTCAAGTAATAATAAATTTCCATGAGACTGTTAATGTCATGTATAATCTTTGAATTTAGAAATAAATTTTTGTATTTAAAATTGTTATATCAGAGTTTCATTCATTGACCCACCAGTAATTTTGCTTTGAATTAGATGTAGAGGGGTAAGCGAGATGTTTTCTTTCAAGTAATTGAAGTGAGCTCGAACCAGGGAAATAAAAATACTTAGACTTTTACAATGTTATTGGAGTGATGCCCTTTGATTTTACCTCACACCTGTTTTAATGAACTTATTCTGCTTTCTTTCATGATTGATAAGTTTTATAAGGGATCACTGTTGCCTTTAGAGAAATCAGTCATTTTGTATGTGTGATGAGGGTTCAGGTGTCTGGCTGTCGTGAGGTAATTATAATTGTAGGATAAATGAGGTAACTATAATTGTAGGATAAATGGTAAGTTTGGTAATCAAATATCAAGCACTTAGATACCAGGTTTAATTTGAAGATCAGACACTGGGCACTTCTGTCACAATATATATATATATATATATATATATATATATATATATATATATATATATATATATATATATATATACATTACTTATATTATATATATATATATATATATATATATATATATATATATATATATATATATATATATATATAATATACTGTTTATTAATAGAAACAAAATTACAGGATACGTTTATACGAAGGACACCACGTAAGTTTTCCTTTTCCAAGGTAATTCGCGTCAAGAACTTTTTTATGGCAGTTCGCGTCCGGAATTTGTAGCCTTCCGTATATCCCCGATTCATGGTTCACCCTCTCTTATTTCCTTTGAAATGCGAGTTGCAAACAAAAATACTTTTCTTTATCCAAGAATATCATGCTTTTTTTCAAAAATGTACTTCTCTGACGCCTCCTCTCCAGGGCTTTCTTTTCAAAATAATCTCATCGGTTTTCATCTTCAATCTGGTGGTCAACATTTTCCCTTCAACAGGCTCTTTCCTACTGACATTTTTTCCTACCGAACCTCTTTAGCTCCCAACTTCCCAGCAGCACACCTTAACCCGATCGGCCCCTCACCTCTACTCATACAACTTGACTTCAACAGCTTTCCCTCGTCAGGTATTTCTTATGAAGAACCTGCTTTCCATACAGCCTCTCTGCTTATCGTCTTACTCTGTTCCCTTGTTTGTTACCGCAGTTTATTTTGACTTAATGTTTTTGCAAGTAACATAATTCTCGCATTTCATCTCTTTGTTTTCCAATCTCACTCAAGGCATTCATCACTTCTTTCATATCAACACTTTTGAGAGACATTTCCTTAATCCGGACCAGCCCCTCCTAACTCCACCTTACCTCCTTTCGCATCCGTACTCTGCCGGAATCTCTCTCTGGAAGCTCGCTCAAACGTCTGTGAACCATTGACTGCATGGGTGTAGTGCAGGTAAGCATAACCAGCCACTTTATTTCGATTCGTAACAGCACAATCAGGTATACTTTTGAAGACCACTGTCAACGTAGATTGCGTGCCTGAGAATGTTTCCATCCCTCGCTCTCCATAGACAAACAAAATTCCATCGTAGCAATATTTGCTAGTTCTTATACTGTTCATTTGTTCACCTTAGACGTCCGATGGATAATGTCTTATTTATTGAGTACATGAGTATCACAAACCATGAAAACAAACATGACTTTTTCCAAAGGAAAACTTTTTTTCCTCTGCGAGCAACACTCACACTTGGTGGAAAAGCTACAACCCATATCCTGCCGGCAGTATTAATGTGAAAACTAAAATAATATCCACTCGAAAAATAAACAGTTGTTCGCAGAAGTATGATATCGAATTTCGAGACGAAGAAAATGACCCTTTACGTGAAATCAAAAATACATACAAGAGCACAGAAGCAATGGGGCGTGTAAACCGTGAATTATCAAATTACAATTTGTTTCTGAGAAAACTTGTACAACACTGAGAATAAACCAAGTGTGCCTGCCTTATTTTCAACATACTGTACTCTCGAGTCACATCAGAATCCAACATCGATACCAAAGAAATAAAGCTGATATCGATCCAGAGCCTCTCTAAAAAAAAATCCTGATAACGTCGAGCACTGCAAAACACGAGTCAAAAAGTCTGATGCTGAATATGCAAATCATATTGGAGGCTGTTCTCCAATTGTTTCCACTCGATTTCATAGAAAGGAAAGAATAATTTGACTGAAATTCCTAACCAGAAGGTATCCAATCTATAACTTCCAATAACACGACATTAAACCACCATCATACGTTATTATAATTCAAGTCGTTTTCATATAAAAATGCTAATAGCTGGGCTAAGGAAATGCACGAGAGAGAGAGAGAGAGAGAGAGAGAGAGAGAGAGAGAGAGAGAGAGAGAGAGAGAGAGAAAAAGAAAATGTCTGATATTTCTTACTGGAAGTACTGTAAAGAAAGTGAGAACATTTTTAACAGGATGCCATCTCTTCCCTGCGTTCTGTATTAGTTCAATCAATTTTACAGCACGAACATAAGTTTGAGCGTTAAAGTAGGAAATCTCGTGGGTGTAGGGAAAAGACACATGAAGACTACTTGCGCACGCACAGACAGAGGGGGCGTGTCTGGCATATGCAGATATACAGTATATCTAGATGCAAAAGTGTTTATTTTATATATATATATATA
This sequence comes from Macrobrachium rosenbergii, assembly GCF_040412425.1. Taxonomy (NCBI): domain Eukaryota; kingdom Metazoa; phylum Arthropoda; class Malacostraca; order Decapoda; family Palaemonidae; genus Macrobrachium; species Macrobrachium rosenbergii. Next base: position 11,911,063 of record NC_089762.1, on the reverse strand, counting down.
TATATATATATATATATATATATATATATATATATATATATATATATATATATATATATCTTATCTACTAAAGTGAACGTTTGTCTGTTTGTATGTGATTTTATATGTGACTTTGTTTGTAAGTTAGTTTGAATGCTTGTGCACTATAGAAATCCGAACCGCTTGACAGATCTAGACGAAATTTGTCACGTGGCCATCAATTGGCACAGCTTACATAATAGGGTAGGCTTCAAACGCCGCCCTCTTCCCCTTCCCCCTTCCCTTTGTAACTTATGGCGTAAATAAACTCTAGGGGTTTACCATACCTCATTTCATGTACTCGAGACATTAGAGATAAATTATTGAAAAAACTTTTCAGTCACCACGATAATACCTGCATAAAAGGGACAAACAGCATAGTAATACCTGGATAAAAGGGGCAGTCATCACAGTAATGCCTGTCAGTTCACCTACTACTGTTCGAAGGGTGAACATTCACATAAAAAAAGTAGAACTGTCAGTCGGACCGTCAACACAAACCCCTCCCCTCTCCTTTCTCCCTCAACCTCCCCTTTCCTTTTACCTCCCCCTGCACGTTTACTGTCATTCAGTATATATATATATATATATATATATATATATATATATATATATATATATATATATATATATATATATATATATATATATATATATATATATATATATATATATATATATATATATATATATATATATATATATATATATATATATATATATAATTGAGAGAGAGAGAAAGAGAGTGGGAGAGAGAGAGAGAGATTGGCTTTTTAATCCCGTGGTGTGTATGTACTGCATGTATGGATATGTATGTATATATAAATATATATATATATATATATGTGTGTGTGTGTGTGTGTGTGTGTGTGTGTGTGTATGTATATGTATATATGTGTATATATATACCTGTATATATATATAATTATATACACACACATATATATACAGTATATATATACGTATGTACACGTATACGTATGTATGTGTACGTGTGGATAGTTCAAATATCAGATTTAGCCTCAACTCTTTCATTCTTAGCTTATAATTAATAAACAGGAAGAAATATTGACAAAACAATATGTTGTTTGAAAATTGCTAAAAGTACAAATCTGAGTCACAAGTTCGGCGCTCCTTAGCAATGAAAGAAAAGCAGAAAAGTTCAGGAAAACAAACTCATCATCCGGTGTTAGTAACGTCTGCTTTCACCCCAAAATTCACTAATCTTCCAATCTTTTTCTTTGCTCTTTTTCACAGTAAAACGCGGTATAAGGAGACAAAAAGACATGAAAAATTAGGACAGGATAATGCAATGAAATCTGAAACATAATCTAAAGCACAGAGCAGCAGTAGCAGTCGCTCTCCATTCAAGAAAATGAAAATATAAAGAAAACATTCAATACGGCTTTCAACAGCTTCACCTCGTAACAAATCTATGGCTTACAGTTCCCATTACAACTTGAACCTTTAGCCCCTGCATAAGACATAACCAAAGTTTCCTTGCTTTTCCGCGATAATGGCGAGCTCTCTTTTCCTTTCTCCACAGAACGATCTTCAAACGTCATCAAGACAACAAAGAAAAAGACTGTCTAAACACGCACCAGGTTAAATGTCAAAGGAACAAAACTATCTACGGCCCCTTTTCTTGTCGGCAGAAGTCGCGAGGAAACCCTGGTATAACTGTGGATGCACGGTAGGTTACATGGAACTCTTGGGAAGACTCTTCGCTTCCTCTTCAGATATACAAAGCGTTTACATCAGCATTTTGTACCCCTTTGTTCTCTGGCTGGTCTGAGGTCCATCACAGTTAGTTTAAATCAATCTACTCTAAGCAGAAAAAATCAAGAGTATCACAGAACTTTGGGGTTTCTTTTTCCCAATATAGCTATTGTCTCTTACGAAATATAACTTCAGCGTTGCTGATAACGATGTAGTATTCTGGAATTGGTTATTTTCATACCTAACTCAACACTGCCGGCATCATACGCTTTCCTAATAAGTTTGCATTGGATTAACGATATTTAATGAAAGATTATGTTTGAAAGCGAGACTGAGGCTGTGTCTAATAATACTTCTGGCTAATGATGATTTATCTTCTCAAATGACCTTTAAATGCTGCAAAAATGATGAAATATGAATGAAAAATGTGAACCTCGAGATTTATACTACAATCAGTTTACCCGGCTTCTAATTCATGGTTCAGTTGACTTTTTGATACGGAGCTAAGTACACACTGAATGTGGCTAGCATCAGGTGGCGGTAAGGCTGTGTCAACTAGAGCGCGATTTCAATTCTTCTGCTTTCGTTTACCTGCATTAGAAAGCCGCAGTCAAGACCAACTTCTGTTGGAAGGGCAGCTATTTCTATCGTCTGGATTACCTGCAAAGAAAAGAAAAAATTCTTAATGTGTATTCTTTTAGCAGGATTAACTATAAACAAAATATGCTACAAAGAATCTGGACACGGTTATCATCCTAACGCTCTTGTGGAAATTCTGTTCTGCGAAGAAAAAAAGGACGTTGGCCTGACCTTTCCTCAAGTAAAATGACCTCTCAAACAGAGGTACTTTATGCCGTTATTTACCTAGTGACCACCATTACTTGCAAAAAAACTGAAACGTGAAAAGCGAGTGATATTGTATAAGAAATTATTCTTACACACACACACACTCTATATATATATATATATAATATATATATATATATATATATATATATATATATATATATATATATATATATATATATATATATATATATATATATGTGTGTGTGTGTGTGTATATATATATACACAAACATTATATATACATATTTATATAATATATATACATATATATACATATACATACATATATATATATATATATATATATATATATATATATATATATATATATATATATATATATATACAGTACATTTTTTTCACATAAACGTGAATTTTTAACATTCACTAATAACTGCCCACTGATTTTTTTAAATATCCAATTCACTAGACCTGGTAAATAACTTACCCCAAGGGTTTTATAAACTGATAAATGCCACGTCATTGGCAGGATTTAAACCGTTGCCTGGTTCAGAAACAACCATAGACATCGAGTTTGACCTTTCATGGTGGCTCGGTGGTCAAAATCACTGTCTGTTGTTATTTCTAAACCACGTAGCGGTTCGAATTCCGCCGATGACGAAGCAATTATCAATTATAATTCCCCTTGGGTGTACGTTATTTACAGCTATAGAATTGGGTATTAGACGATATTTTTGGCTTTATATATATATATATATTTATATATATATATATATATATATATATATATATATATATATATATATATATATATATATATATATATATATATATATATATATATATTTATATATATATATATATATATATATATATATATATATATATATATGTGTGTGTGTGTGTGTGTGTGTGTGTGTTTGTGTGTGTGTGCGTGCATGTGTGTATACATATACAATGTACATACTATATATGCATATATAAAAGTATATGACAGACAAGAAGTACGCACATACCTTCATTTATAAAATAATAAAATTCATCTGTTGAAACGTAAAGACTTGGAAAATATTTGCCCTTGACGCTCGGGCAATGTCGGTCGATTAGAATGAGAGAGAGAGAGAGAGAGAGAGAGAGAGAGAGAGAGAGAGAGAGAGAGAGAGAGAGAGAGAAAAGGCATTGTTGGTAGAACAGCCCGGGATTTGCAGGGGACCCCACCACTGCAAGGCAGGATTCTGATAATATGATAACAGTGACGGATGTGAGAGTAAGCGGAAGGAAAAATTGAGTGGAGGCAGAGGGAAAAATGCCAGGGTGGAGGATTAACTCTACTGCTAAATGGATAAGGAACGTCAGGAGAATAAAGATGGCAAAACAAGGACCAGTAGAGAGGCATGATAGGGCAGTCCGTCCTCTTTCCTTCAACCGCACGGATTCCTTTTCGAAGCATCTTGTTTCTCTTCAGGATCATAAAACGTATTTTATTACGCCACTGGAGCGAAGGAAGGGAAAGACACTCACGGATCTCACGCTTATTGTGTTTTAAATTCGGCTTGAAAATCTCTGCCAATACTCTGCCTTCGTAATTAGCTTAGTCCCGAAAGGCGTGACTCTCCATCGATAGTATTGTTCAGATGATGATGACACGCGTTACTTTTTGCTTTGCGGTTTTATTTATGATAAGGCCTGCCGCATTTCTTACTATCATGTGTCGGTTGTACGACTCAACGAAATATAAACTCTAAATTCACATATATACTTTTTTATCACGTAAAATTTATTCTTGAAAAGGTCTTTACAAATAATGAAAATATCAAAACTATTTACAAATTTGCAAAGCCTTGACAGCAGAATAATGAGAGAACCTCATGCAAGAAAATATCATAAAACCTTGTGGTTTAAATTCTCGCATATTCAGAAAACAGTGCACGACCTTATAGTCGTGAAAGGAATAAAAACATTAACCACTTTAGAAATAAAACTGATTTGTAATTGATGATTTTCGAATAAAATAATCTATTATCAAAATACAAAGCTATTACGCTGTGTATTTGAAAAAGAAACAAGGAAACCAAACAGCGTAAAATCTAAATCACCTAACGTAGCATTCAGCTTTTAGCATGGCTATGTCAAAGATTACCACCATAAATATGAACATTATCTTGCGTCTGCCAGACCCTAATAAGGTCGAATCAAACAATGAAGCATGCAAATAAAAACTGCTAATAAACTGTGTTATAACTTTTACCAAAGACACGTCTAGTGTTGTTGCCAAACGTGGGGTGTAACGTCAAACTTCCAGTAATCACCTGAGGTCCGGCCTGAAATAGTAACGGACGCAGCCAATAAAGACATCCGTTAGCCGTATTCAGCACCAAAAACAAGGTAAACCCTTTCTGCTCTGACGTAACAAACAACTATCAACCACACACGCACTTGCCTAAGTGTAAACATAACAATTCAAACTTAATAACATTGGCAGATCACTAAACATTGATAAGACATGGTCAGTGTCCTTCCTCGGGGTTTTAGTAGAAAACTTAAAACATCCGACACCGAGAAGACGCATTCTTGAGCATTTAAAATACCCCAGCCAATCCCAGTAGTCACCTCAGCTGATCTTTAATTTTGACCAGATTGCACCAAAATGACAGAAGGTTCCAAATGAGATGATATAACTGGCCTCAAAGACAAGGGAGAAATAACAGCATTATGGGCAGGAGAGCTGGAGGTTGTCTTGTCACTTCAGATTCATTACCAAGGAAAGACACCAACTGATCTCTGACAACTGGGGCATTCACCGCACTCTGAAGAGTCCGAACCACTGGAACACCTAACAAGCATGGACCTCTACGTCGAAAATGCTTGACTCTTTTGACGTTCTGAAATGCCCGTAGATGTCCTGAGATGGTAGGTGTACTTTCAAATGCCTACGTTAAGCACGTTTTTTGTTCCTGCCGGTTGCACAAGAGACCCTCTGGTTATATGAACTTGAGTGAGTTAACATTAAAGAACGATATTGCCGACTGGGAATGCTGACAAAGCAGCCAAAGGATTTCCAGACAACTCAGCCGACATTACCTTAGAACAGCCACCATGGAATCTCTTCATGCACAACGTTTGTGCAGTTTTTCCTACTTATAAGAACAGTATCACACAAGTATAGGAAAAGCCTGGCATACGGGATTACTAGGTGTGATGGAAACTGTGCCAATATACCCTACAAGTGAAATTGTGGCAAATACCCTACCAGTGTATTCTTGAACAGCTCACTAAGAAAAAAATGTTTTTGAAAAAATAATATCAATGCATTCCTGGGCTACCGTATGTTGAAAAAACCAATTGGCGTTCAACAATCTATTAGCGCTTTATTATTGCAAATACAGAGCTTTTACGAACCATCCCAAAGAACGTGATATAAAACTACAGATGTTTATATACTAAAATGCTGTATAATTACTATAAAGATCTTAATAAGTTATTAAAATACCAAAAGATTTTGGTGAGAGCTCAAAAGAGGCTTCAGTAACATTTTTGAACCGTTGTGTATGTGTACAGTATGTTGGTTTTTTTATTTGTTTTTATCAGCGATATATACGAGTACATTCTCTCCGTTGTTTCATTTTTCCACAACAATGGCCGATCTGTTCGGTAGAAACCTGCTTAGCAAGTAAGTGACAATTTTGAGACGTTCGGTGTTTATCAGCATATCTATCTCAATAGTGTACAGTGCACGAACTTTAGCAGTATCAGAATGACATATATAAATGCCATTCTGTTATTGATATAATGCAAAGCATTATTCCAATGTACATAAAAAAAAAATGACAGAACATGGAAAAAAATGACAGGTCCCCACACATTTTGGGCAGGAGATGTAATACTCAAGGCCAGGTTTATGGGCCAAGCGAGGCTGAGACAGAATGGCATGTCGCTCTTTAGCAATCCTTTACTCTTACACGAGAAGAAAATTTCACAAGAAAAAACATACAGGGAAAACAGACATATTTTTCCGTGCAAATTAGACTTGTAATTGCAAGGCTCCGACGTACATACACACACACACACACACACACACACAATCAATCAATCAATCTATATATATATATATGTGTGTATATATATATATATATATATATATATATATATATATATATATATATATATATATATATATATATATATATATATATATATATATATAAATGTAAATGTGTGTGTGTGTGTGTGTGTGTAATTGTAATAGCCACAATGCCCTCTTAACTTCTCGAATTCCTCGCGCTTTTTTTTTTTATTACCGGACATCCCAACCACTTCAATTTCTTGCTCTTGGATCTTAAGGCTTCGTAGTGACAAGCGTATCCAAAAAGCGCGAAGAATTCGAGAAGTTAAGAGGGCATTGTGGCTATTACAATTACACATGTATCTGTAAAACGTGACCAATATATTTTACATATATATATATATATATATATATATATATATATATATATATATATATATATATATAATAAGAAATGTTTTTGTAGCTGTTTGTGTGATTTGAAAAAAACTGAAAGGGGAACAAATAAGGAGGTATATGGAAGTGGTAAAATGGTCAGCGTGAGTGATCAGTGTTTTGAGATGATTTGTTCATGTATAAAATCGACTGTAGTTTGACGAAAAAATTGAATACTTTGAAAGTAGCAAGAAAAAGGGGGGGGGATAAGTCCTAAAAAATGCAGGATAAATGGCGGAGGAGAGGTTTTTCAAAAGAAGAGCTCTAATGTTCAGGAACCGTAGCGTTCAAGAAAAATAAGAGGTGAATGGACAGCTTGTGAAGGATGGTTTGACTTGTTGCTGATGAGCTCCTGTGCAAGTGTATAAATCGACTAATGTTGTGGGGTCTGTAAGACGAAACTGTTTAAAATGTAAACGTTGGTGAAACCTACACGATTTCCCTAGAATATAGAAATCTGATATGCCACTAACGAGTTCTCTTCTAACCCAAACGGGCTTGACAGCAGGAGATAATACCTAAGAAAAATGTGACTCACTGTACCAAAGCAGTAGCTTTCAAATTCTCTCTCGAACGAAATAACAGTTTCCACTGGAGTTGGCACTCGCGCAAGAGGCTGGAGAGCGTTATATGAAAATCTAATCTACGGGTGACATACGATTCAGAAAAAAAGGCGTCTTACAATTGTGATTGGTCGTTTTTTGCCAATGTTGAATCAATTTTATTAAGCAGCAATCAATTCAAAAATCAAATCATGAGGCAGATAGAGCCATTTTCCTGCTTAAAATACCCAGCATCCTTAACATCAACGAATATAATCTTTCCTTTGGATAAAACACACACATACATACACACACACACACACACACACACACACACATATATATATATATATATATATATATATATATATATATATATATATATATATATATATATATATATATATATAAAATATATATATATATATATATATATATATATACTGCAATAGAGAGAGAGTACAAACAGGAGAGAGAAAAGATCGGGGCTTAAGAATAGGGAAGGTAATCCATTGTGTGAGGCTCTCATCTTCTCCTTTATCCGAGCGCCTGCACCCTCATCTTCTCTGTAAACAGCCCTCTCCCATCCCGACACTCGCAGGCTTCGTGCACCACCGTTAGCTCTTGTACTTCACAAGAGAAACGTGTCAATCGTCCTCGTGTATTCATTAAGTTTGCATCTCGTGCGATATACTTTCCACTATCACAGGCTGATAACGTTTTGCTTTTTGGAGTCACGAACATTCACATAGTAACGTATCTTCATACTAACATTAACTGCCAGTTTCGTTGTAAAGATCCAGGTTACGATTTCGAAGGTTGTTTTGGTAGATCATTTCTTAAAACAAAATGTTCATCAGATGAGCTTCCGCATACTGAACGAGAACATTCTGAAACTACGAACATCCAAGCCCTTTCTGTTATCAGTATCATTCATAACTTGTACATAGTGGTTGTCAGTTGTGAATTATTCTCGAATTTTCTTTCAAAACTAAAAAACATGATGACATGATTACCAATAATCCGATAGATTTGCTGCTCAATGAATACTTTACAGAATTATCGACAAATACTAATCATGAGCTAACTAAGAAATAAATGGTGCATTAATACTGTAATTATGTGCGCTTATATATACATATATATATGTATACACACACAAACACACACACACACACACAAGCGCTGCAGGAAAGGTGAAAGGAAAATTAGGAGACCTCGAGCCCTCGTCCACTTTTTCAAGACATGTTCGCTGTAACAGAAATGAGAAAAGATAATTGTTCTCTTCCTATTACTGTCATCACATCTTGAAAATTAGACGAAAACTATGACTTCGAATTTTCATTTCAGCTTTCCTGCGAGCGCTTCTATATGTTAATATGCCACGAGACCATTGTGGTACTGGATGAATATATCTATATGTATACATGTATACACACACACACACACATATAGATACATATATATATATATATATATATATATATATATATGTGTGTGTGTGTGTGTGTGTGTGTGTGTGTGTGTGTGTGTGTGTGTGTGTGTGTATGAATGCCTACGAACGGAATGCAAAACAGCTGGACTCTGAGTGGTTATTGAACGTCCCCGAATCTCGGGGAAAATCATGGTTTATTCGTCGAGAGGGTTAAAAACCCATGTTCCCAGTAGTTCGCTGCATAGTAGAGTTGGATGGAATAGTTTGTACCTTCATAAAGTCACAACAAAGCCGTCACAAATTTCCACCAGTGGGACAATGGGAAAACAGTGCCGTAACTTGAAAGAATCCAACTTCACACAGGGCTTTAAGACCCATTTTTGGAAAGGTTTTACTTTAAAGCATCCAGAAGATCATTTCTTATACAATGCATTGCATCATTATCCCATGATTATGGTGACACAAAAAGTTGTTATATATAGGGTTAGATAAGACAAAGTACCATATTTTGAACACCTTAATGCAAGTGTCATGAGGCATAGTTAGACTGTTCACATTCGAAAAAAAATAATAGTTTGCTGTATAAAATAGGGTTAGGCAACGGTTTTTCGTCACAGAGTTATGTTATAATTTTTTCATAAAGAATTGCTTGCAGCTGATATCCAAGAAGAATATGCTTGCAGATCAGTGCAGTAACTACTTGACTCTGATAATAACTTTAAAGAATATTAAATCAATGACCAAAAACCAAAATACTGGTCGGGACTGTACATGGGTGAGTTAGGACCATCTCGCTTTTTAAATTTTCTGACACTATCACTCAAAACAGATCAAATAAAGCCGAACATCAACAGAGGAGGAACCCGTTAACATGACTGTTGCTTCTACTCATTACTTGATTACATACATACATACATACATACATATATATGTATATATATATATATATATATATATATATATATATATATATATATATATATATATATATATATATATATATATACACCTAGTGTTTCAAAATTAGAGACCCCCCCCACAGAACAAATGGAAAGGTATGAAGTTTTCTGCTATAGCCTATCTTCAAGTACATTATTTTAAGTTTCTATTAACCTATTTTTCATTTTACATTTCTTGTATTTTCAGACTGAGTGACGGAGTTAGATACAGACATGGCTAACGAATCCAGGCTATAACCTTCAGAGAGGCCAGGGATGCTGGCGCATCCTTCATTTCACGTTCCTGGATAGCTAAATACATTAAAAGAGATGAATCCTTTGTTAAAAGAGACTGGAACAAAAATCCATATGACTGTCATCACAAAAAGAGTGAAAATCTTAGAAGGCCTGAAGTCCTTTCTCAGGAGTCAAAAGACATCATAGCTGAGGCAGTGGGTAGACCAAGAAAGTCTTTACGTAAATTGGCGCTTGAACTAAAAACAAAAAGGGGAAAGAAGAGAAGTTATAGTGCTGTATATCGTGAGTTGAAAAAATCTGGTATTAAGCCATTTCATGTTATCAGCAAGCCCAACATCACTCAGCAACAGAGAGAAGACCGTGCATGGTTTTGTGGTTCATTTCTTAAAGACTGGGATGAAGCTGACTTTCTTCATGTTGCCGCATCAGATGAATTCTTCATTTACACAGTCAGGAAACCAAATCATAAAAATTACATCATTTGGGCTGCAAAGTTGGATGATATCAGCGATGACGTGCGCTATCACTAAGTTGTGAAATTTTCTGAATGTTTAGGAATTTTTTTGTTTCACAGCCAAATGGTTAATGTGGATCATCAAAGAA
>NC_089762.1:11887742-11895242 GCF_040412425.1 Macrobrachium rosenbergii | reverse complement strand
GTACATAGTTATAATCATTGCTGTAATAAATATGTTTTAGACGTACAAATAAAACGTCTAACACTATACATAATCTATTTACAAAATGTCTTCATCCTCACTCCCGAGGAAGAGGTCGTCATCGTCGCTAGCGATGTCAATGATAACTGGTTCCACTCTCTCATGGATAAACAGCTCCTGCTCACACTTCTGGGATGGCCAAGTAACTATTACCCACTACAGAGATATTCACCTATTCAAGCTACATTAAACCTCGCCACGGGTCTTCTCAATTGTATACAAAGTGGCAAGCCGTAGCACAAATGTAGTCTTGCAACCACGGGGACAATTCCATGTCCTACTGGCCATTATCGAATTTGTTGAAGCCTAGGCTGTGAAAGTGTTAGTGACTTACTGCCTACCTGGTGAACGGCGGAGCCTCATGACATCATATTATGTTTATGTCGCAAATGGTTTTAGGATCCTTGTCTGTGATTTTCTCGGTTCCGACATCGGCGACTTCATTTTACTCTATATACATCAAAACTATCGAACTTAGGTACTAAATAAGACTTGTAAAAATTAGGTAGGGTTATAGAATATACACTTGCCAACTTTCACTTTTATCCGATACTCTGATAAAAAGGTGTTGCCAAAAAAACCGTGTTTCATCAGCTCAGAATCCCTTAGTAGATTCTTTTTTAAATACCAAAATGAAGAAACCATTAGGATCTTCCCCACCCCAACTATCAAGATTATGCAGAATTTTCTCAACATCCCTAGAGCAAAATGCAAAATTTTTAAGAATAGGTTTACGATAACAAGTATCAGGAAGTGGGACATCCTCAGCTGATTGCTTAACTTCAAAAGCTCGATGAAGCAGTTCAGTCTTTCCCAATGGGGCCAGTAACAAATCTACCATCATCTGTCAGTAGTGGTGGAATGGAAGACGAGCCTGATCCAAAGACAGATGATGCCAATTTGTTCCACCACAGATGAGGCTGAGTAATTCCTTCAAGTTTCCTCTTCAAGGAATTATTCTAAGTTCTATTCACAGCACGGCCAGACTCAACAAAAACAGTGTAATTTTCATTTGAATGATTTCGTCTCCATGTGGTGAATTTGGTCTGTTTGTCATGGTAAGCTCATCTACATGTATCATCAAACCATGTCTGGTCATTTGTCCTGATTTTGATGACCTGTTTAGGGTCATACCTTATTAACATGGCCATCAGGATCTAATATAGCATCTGAAATATTAAGTGTCTGACAAGCTTCAATAATGCCATCCCAATTGGATCTAGATTTCAGCCAAACAATTTCTTCAATGGTGGCATTACGAATATACTGATTGACAGATATGTCAATGGTGCAATGATCAGAGGTGCCTATATATCCACAGACCTTGGATATGACAATAGCTGGAACATCTGTGAAAAATGAAGGATAATCTATTACCAGGAATATGCGCGGGCTCCTCAGTTAGCAGAACAAAACTGGAGGATTCACAGAACTCAAGAGCAGACCGGCCATGCTGATCTGTGGAATTTAAATTTAGCCACTTGCTGTGCTTTGCATTACAGTCTCCACAAATAACGAATGAAGCTTTTGAATCCTGTGACTGAGCCATATTAATCCTTTCCCAGAGACAGTCATATATAGAATCGTCGATATTCGGATTGCCGTAAACAGCAAATATGTAAACATTGTAGAAACTACTGAAAATTTTAAAATAAAGAACTTCAGGTCAACTGCTTTCCAAATTTTCCTGACATTAAATGGGTCTTCCAGACTTAGTGTATACAGCCATACCTTGGGCGTGTGGGATGTTACGACGATAAATAAAGTCAGAGCCATCAACTCCTGGGATTAAAAACTCAACCTTTGACTTGTTACTGCTTACAAGAGCCTCAGATAAAACATCAAATCGTAGTTATGGGCACACCTCTGAAGATCAAGAAAATTTGACGTTAAGCTCCAAGTATTTGAGTCATACTTTACAATTTTTCTTACTGTTATGGGTAACAGGCCCAGGGTTCAACTCAATGTCTCCCGAAAGAATGAAATAAATACACTCATAACAACAGAAACATTGTAAAAATCAACAGAAAAATAAACAACACCATCAGTAACAACGGCATTTACATTATTTAAAAAAATTCTGTTGGAAGTACAAATAAACGTGACCGTATGTCATTGAAAAAGCGACAGAGGCAACTGGTTGACAAGGTGGGGCCAGCATACATTGTAAGGCAAATGAGAAAGCTGCCAGGTTTGCCACAAGAACTGGGAAAGGACAATCAGTATGGATTTAAAAATTATAAAATGTTCAGAAGGAAGAGAATAAGTGAAGACGAAGGCGCTTTCCTGATAATTCACCAAGCAACTTTTGCTTTTTCGTCAGCCTGTCCTACACAGTTTTCGAAAAAAACAGGAAAGCGAACAAAAAAACAAAAAAAGAGGATAAATGCCTGACTGTCCCCTCAGGCAAGTGAACTCAAACCCAAGACCATGGCTATGCCACAGTCCAAAGTTGGAGAACAAGGTTTGAATTCAGAGTATCCTTCTCATAGAAGGGTTGCCTACCAAGGCTAAAAGGTCCACTGGTTTGATCTTGGAGTGTCCTTCTCCTAAAAGAGTTGCCTGCCAAGGCTAAAGAGTCTCTTCTACCTAACTCGGGTACGCTGTGACGACACACCCTGAAGTTAATGTTGCTAAGAAAAGCCACATTAACCCCCTACCCAGTGGGTTTCAATGACACCTATTCCATTTTTAATTACAAGTGACTGTGAAAATCAATTGACAAAGGAAAGGTAATGGAAAGCGCACTCAGTCAACCATGGTTTCCTAGGAAGGTATGTCATCTTCATGTTATCTTTAAAATAATATACAGTGCACTAGTGATGAAAAATACTACTACCACTACAACTATGTTTTATGATAGTGAACTGGCATGCATGCAATATACAGGTTTAGAAGTAGTATCGTGCCTTAAAGTTAACTTTTTTATCCTTAATAACGTCAGCTGCAATGATCCTCTCATGATCTGCAATCTCATGCAGTTCTCTAGACATTAGGAGTATTGAACCACCTCTCTCTCTCTCTCTCTCTCTCTCTCTCTCATCAACCCGCTACCGTCTCCTAACAAAAAAGGCAGCGCAGATAAAACCAATGAAGTAAGTCCGTGAGAGCGACCATATCGGAAACCGGTAAGCAAACTAGCAGGTGACGCCACAGACGAACAACTACACGATTTACCCCAGCCCAGGAATACGTCCCTAAGTGTTAGTCTTTTAGCCCAGTCAGTATTTCTATCCATAAGCCGCTTAAGGCTCCCGCTGAATGGAAACGGCCACTGCTATCTCCACCTGATTACTCTTATGCCAGGTGTGTATGTGTGCCTGTATGTGCGCATTTGCCATCTACCACAATACGGTTGCTATTTCTGTTCTTTTTTCTATTTATTCAGTGGATCACGTTAGGATATCGTTATTCTAGAGGTAAATGAGATATTAAGATAAAGGTTCTAAAGCCAGTAAACGTCGTCGCTATGGTGCAGAATGTAGAATAATATTCATATTTATTTTCACATGAAAACGTACAACACCTAAATATATGCTGAGCATTCCATAGGTATTATCTAACCTTATGCAATCTCTGCTAATATCAATTATTTAACTTAATAATCATGCCAAACAACCCAGAAGCTCAGCAAAACAAAAAGTATCTCATTCGTGATACTAATCGTCAGGACTGAAAACTATAAATTGTCAATACTGTTATTCACAGAATATTGGAAATCTACGTAATTCTATCCAAAGAGTTCCTAAATTTAAAAAAAAAAAAAAACAATTGCGACTGATAATGAGCAGACTCGGTAGGCTAATAAATAAAGCTTGAATGCCAAAGCAATGTAAAAACGTAACAGTATTTGCATTGCAAGGAAACATTAACTTTCCTTCGCATTTTCTTTAACATCATCTATTTAAAAATATCCATATACTCATACCACCATGAAAGAGAGAGAGAGAGAGAGAGAGAGAGAGAGAGAGAGAGAGAGAGATGAAATGTAGTTGCAAATAGCCCAAGATCCATGTTGACTGGATCTTCAAATAACCTATCTTTATTTAACCAGAAACCTGACAAGGGGGCATTGAAACACTCCAGTCCTATGTAACCATTCTGACTGTTTTCTGGTTGTTTTCTCAGACAGACTGAGAGAGAGGAGCGAGAGAGTACAAATAACTTTATTATTAGATTACATAAAAAGTAGCTAAGTATATAACTTCGTTGGTAACAATCGTTTGGTTGAGTCACACCGGATACTGCTGAGCTCAACCTAGTTAACACTGCGTAAAATGCAAGTAATCCATTGGTTATCGTCATCTTAGAGAGCGTGCTAGAAAGTATATAGTTGATCAGAAACTAAGTTTTCTGCCAAGATACTTTATAGGAGAAATAACTAATAGTGAAATGAAAAAAGCAGCCGTAAGTATGAAATAGAACTGGGCTGAAATGAATACACAATAATAGGAATAGTTAAAAAAAAAAAAAAAAAAAAGCAAACATCCCTAAGAATGAGTTTCCTCTGTTTAGTGATTTTCGACATCATCTTTAAGCACAAAAAAAAAAAAAACCTACGTGTCTGTGAATAACCGGGTATTTCCATACAAAAGATTCCTGTATTGAAGTAAACACCGATCTGTGTTCGAACAGCTTCACAGAAAGCCAATGCCAGTTACTTACTGTAATTTGTAAAGGTCTGAAATCAAAGGAAAAAGAAGAATACTGATAAACTAAATATCAAACAGAAAAGAAATGAGACTTTTGAAGAAAAAGGAGGCGATGATGACGAATAAAACAAAGTGTGAGCAAGCAATACAGTATCTAATGAAAGATGTTATTTGATGCTGTTTGAAGAAGACACTTTTCTGCAGAAACACCCAAAATCCGAATCATTCCCAACTCAAGACTCTTTCTCTCTTTTCTCTTCTCTTCTCTTCTCTTCATGACAGTGACTCGCTTCATCCTTCCAAATCCACTTAGACCCTTAAATTCAACTCTTCGAAGCGACTGAGACAAAAAGGGAATACAAATCAGGTTAACTCTTGATCGCTTCTCTCAGACTATAAACGGCCAAGATATGACGAGAAACGCAGAAAGGGTCTACGGCCCGGAAGATCACCGAAAAGGAACAAAATGGAACGAGAACTTGTACGTCAAGACCGACAGAACCAGTAACTGTGATCTTATCAAGCACTGGTCTACGCATAAAAGACAATTTTGAAGGTAAAAGACTAACTACATCCGCCAGGAAAGCTGTACATTAGTATCCCAAATGAGAGAAGGCTATAGAACTGCAAAACAATGGAATAAAATTATTTTCATATTTAAAAGAAAAAACAAACAATTTTCATCAAGCCCTATTTTCTTCATAATTACAAATCTGCAAGAAAAACATATGGACGATCCTGTAACAAAATTTATGCCTTCAACAGTAATACTTAAAAACTCTAGCAACGTATGTAAGGTGCGATATCTCCCCATGATAACATACTACATATGCAAGGTCTAGACATGTATGTGCATTGCATGGAATCTGTAGAGCCATAACTATACAGTGTATGCAATCTGTAGAACATTATACGAGAGACATACAATCTGACACAGTAGTTTCTGACAAGTTCATCTTTAACTATGCAGAAAGCTTCCACCGCACACTAAAGTCAGAAGGCTTATCCTCACCAGCATCGTGTCAGAATTCCTAAACACGTTACCACCTCTTTTACCGGCGGTCAAGTTCTTCGTGGACTTTCAAGTTAATCCCGTTCTTCATCTCTTCAACTCTTAACTACAGCCAGTACATTCTCGGTTTCCCCTCTACTTCCTATAAGGACTTCTCAATTATGTAACTTCTTCACAAATATAGGATTCACCGTTCTCTCCTCGTGGCTATTCAACTTTTAAACATTCTATGACACAACATCTTGCTTTCTGCTACATCTCCATATCTACACATTCTTCACCCTTTCAATCCTCCTCCCTCACCCGACGTGCATTATGCAATCGATTCCTCACAACAGCTTCCTCCTTCTTCCACTTGCATTCAACACCCATACTTTCATTTTCCAGCAAACCCTTGAACCGCTCATCATCTTTCTTGTTCAAAACCATTCTTTTTTTCCTATGTCAGTTTTACTGTGATCACTTTAATTTTTTTTAATCAAAGTCTTACCATTCATTGTTCCTCCTATACGAAAATATGTATTTCTCTCACATACTCAGTCTTCCCCCTCATCTACGTAATATACCTTAAGTAACCTGGCAAGCAGGATAGTATTTGTCCTTCCACAAGCATTCTCAAATTTACTTATAGCCCATCCTCTCATGCATCATTCAGATGTGCCTCTCTCCTCTCTTTTGCATTCAGCAGCAAATGTTCACTCCATCGAAACAGACTTCATATTCATCTGTAAGCAAGCACTCCTATGGCCTGTTTGTTAATTATTGCGTCCAGTACGAGTTTACACCTCACTAAGGCATCTTCCTTCGTGACATTTATTTTATTATTTTGAGCGTTTTCCCAGAATTTTCTTTTACTATACGCACTTCCTTTATTAAGCCTGCTTTAAAGAATAACTTCTTCAATGCTAGAGTTCAACAGACTAGAGACGTGTATCTGTGTGATATTGGAAAATTATCGGAAGAAAAATTTCATTTCCAATCTCCATTGTGCAGAGGGGATCTCGCTCATTCTAGTTTACTAAGTAATTCAGCGTTCTGATTTGAGTACGACTCTCTTTACTTGCTTGTTTCAGTTACCTCTGTACGAAGATAAGTCTCCTGTTCCTCCATATACGGTATCCTTTTCTGGTATTTCGAAACTGGAGCAACATATGGAATCCTTCAAACTATATTATATTTTGATTGCAAGGATGCAGTAAAAATGGAACCATAAGCATCCAAATTCTTACATGTATTTCAATATTCCTTTAATAACACGATCTTTATCACCGCTTTTTTATGATATCGTGACATTGAAACCACAGCTATAACGGTCTGGGCTAGTTCACTGACATATCTGGATAGTGGTTATGACACTTGACTCTCTGGCGTTAGAACCCAAGTTTGATTGCTGGGTGAAGGAGCTGTAAAGAGCACAATCTTGAAATCCAGCGTATTTGTTTGTTCACCTAAGGAATGAAAAGGAGTCGCCCAAGATTAGCCAGGTCGTAGCCAGGGTGGAGGACATCAAGATTTCAAATTATAGTTGGCATACATAAGTAAAAACATATAAATGCGCTCACACACACACATACATACACAAACACACACACACACACACACACACACACATATATATATATATATATATATATATATATATATATATATATATATATATATATATATATATATATAAATATGTGTGTGTGTGTGTGTATATACATAACTGTAACTGTATATGTATATGTATATATGTATGTATATATATATATATATATATATATATATATATAT
>NC_089762.1:11840242-11882742 GCF_040412425.1 Macrobrachium rosenbergii | reverse complement strand
TAATTCTTTTATCATGTAGATTTACTCAGACCATAAGAGTGAGGTTTTGCCGTTTTTCCTTCTCATTATTTACCTAAACTTCTTTCAATCCGCACAAGTTTAGATCCGTCTTACTTTAAATAAGCAATTAAGAAACCACGAGCTACTCTCTCAATCTCGTTGAATCTTGACTTTCAAATGAAAACTTGAATCGATGCAAGCAGTGTCATTTTTACTCGCGGAATCTTGACTTTCCTGTCTTTCAAGATAGTTGCAGAATAAGGGTCAAATACCAACATTATTGAAAAGGTGAAGTTGGAATACTCAAACGACGGAATAACGCACAACAAATGATGCAAGAAGGCTTCGATGGGGAGGAGAAAGGCACCTGTGCCAAGAATTCTTTCAACAAAATGGTAAGGAGAAAAAATTAACATTAATGGCAGAGGCTTCAAGTATATTTACAAATACTACTCAACAATCATTACAAAAGAATAAAATAAAAATGGCTGGGAGTAGCACAGAAATGATACATGATGTAACCATGTGGAATAAGCGGTAGACTACTAGCAAACTATAAAGTTTTCCCTTACGAGCTTCTCTTGAATCACAAAAATCCTTCCTGCCCTAAACAAAGAAAGTCTGATCAAAATAGAATTATTATAATTTATGCATTAAAACGTGAGACTGGCTACTAAGAAGTATGAATGTATAAATAATTGCTCTTGATATCAAAGACCAATCTGAAGGTTTCACACGTGGCAGATACCATTAAGAAGAAAACAATACGCAAAATTGTTCATAATCAGACGGGGTGAAGGAAAATCGCATGCTGTTCCAAGGAAGATGAATATAAAATATTAATTTCATGAAGTATGGATTGATAAATCGTAAATTTTTAATTCTCAACAGGAAGAGAATGAATAATAAACAACCACTCCTCTGGCTCTGAACATGAAGGATGAATGAACTTTACGTAGCATTTCTGACACCTGACTCATAACGTATACCGACTCGATGCCACACCAAATACATCACTTAGAAAAGTCAAACCTATGAGATTAAAAATCCACGAGTTCTGCTGGGAAGTAGAAAGCTTTGTTAAACATTCTTTTCTGTATTTTGAACGTATTACACTAAATAAATCCTTTCTGCAGTAATCTGAATTCTGGACTGAAACCGGACTCTATCTTTCATTATCGAAAAGCAAGAAGTATGTAAATTAAATCCACTCCCACGTCTATGACAGCAAAGAACTTCTGTCGCTGCATTACTGAACACCTACCTATTCAGATGAAGTTAAACGCCCACATAAATAAAATTCAACTAATAGAAACACAGAGAGCGAACAATAAAGGATTATTCCATTTGAAAACTTTGCCGCCATATTATCTGTTGACAGTAGAAATCTTACTTAAAATCAATCATGATACACTAGCCCATCAACACCATGTAATCCCCCAAACCCTGTCGAGGTGCTTGGGCGTGTGTGTGTGTGTGTGTGTGTGTGTGTGTGTGTGTGTGTGTGTGTGTGTGTGTGTGTGTGTGTGGCTCGCCGTTCCCTTCGCCGCAAACTCACTTCCACCCACATACAATACCCGCTCTCTTCATCATCATTAAAGTGTCAGCTGAAAACGAAAAGACCCAAGCAAAATATGTTCGGGATTCCCAACAATCACCCAGAGAGCTCTGATCAATAACTCGAGAATGCTTCCACGACAAAATTACAGAATTATCAAGTCAATCGTTTTCAATGGCATATTAAGATGAGCACAACTGTTTCCTTTAAATGGCTTTAGATATTTTAAGTTTAAAGAATGATGCCTTCGCCTCAGTTGGTGAACTATATGTTTACAAAACGAACACAAGTGGCACCAAAGATTGACCAGTTTCCTCTGGTCTTGATGTGGAGTAATGTGAAACCACATATTCTGGGGTAAATCCAATTACCTGAAGAGTGACGTTAACATCCAATGACAGATGAGAACCGACAGTAAACATGGGAGCCATTCCAGTTTCTCTCCAGTGTGATAAGATTTTCATTTTCGCAGACCATCTTTTACCTTGATGGAGTCGCGACGGGGGACAGGAACTCAGTCACTCATAACAGGTTCATTTAAAATGGTAAAATCTCCTTCTACGAACCAATGATGACACCACCCATTCTTAATGTTCTGCATTCATTTTTCCTTCCGAGAAGTTAATGTGATAATCCAGTTAGCCTACCTCCTGTATCGTTTCCTTTTGTCAACGACAATCAATCTCAAGTTGAGTACTATTTATAATAAACTCAGTCGTGTATCTTTTTTTATGAGTAGTGGCCGATGAACGGGGTATCCATATGCTTTTGTTTACTCCAGACCATATACAAGTAATAAGGAACTGGAAGAAGTATATGGAGTAGGGCTGAGCCCCTTAGGAAGAGTTAAAACACCCTAGGAATATCTGGACATTTGTTGTATACATGGTCTTTCGCAAACAGGCGAGTCTATAAAAGGTAAAGTACTGCACCCACAGGTGTTACATCATCGGCATACTGAACAGTCTTGTTTTCCAGGCCAACAACCATATCACTTGTACACACTAAAAATGTATACAAATGATATGGTTGTTGGCATGGAAAACAAGATTGTTCAGTATGCCGATGATGCAACACTTGAGGGTGTAGTAAAGTCTCCACTTACGAGAAATGAAGCTGTCCCCAACCTCAGTCGGGACATGGACCGGATCAGGGAATGGTGTAGTCGGTGGAGTTTGAGGCTGAACTCCAATAAAACGAAAACACTATTGGTCAGCAGATCTTATACAGATTTTCCACCCCATCCTCCCCTCCAAGTGCATGGAACTTTGCTGAATGAGTATGAAGCTTTAACTATTCTAGGTGTAACTTATGACTTACATCTTACTTTTGAGAAACATCTAGTGAAAGTTTCATTAAACGCCGCACAAAAGTTAGGTATTGTTCGTAATGCCTCATAACAGTGATAAAATCAATGCAACCTGTTTAGGACATTTGTACTTCCTTTAATAGAATACTGTTCTCGGGTTTGGATGTCTGCTTCTGCCAGAGATTTATCTCTTTTAGATAGAGTGGTTCGTGGTGGTGGTAGGTTTCTGTTTACTAATAGTAGCGGTTATGACTTGGACCATCGACGGATGTCTCTTGTTTGTCACTTTTCATAAGCTGTATTTCAAAAGAGATCTTTCACATTCACAATTGATCCGTGATCCCCTTTACCTGCCGAGAGCAACTGGATTTGCTGAACAGCAGCACCAATATGCAGTAAATGTGCCTCGCTGAAGAACTTCTCGGTTTCTAGGGGTCCTTTATTCCTCACACCGTTGGACTGTGGAACGGCCTCCCTGGGGATGTCGTGCAAATGGAACTTCAGAAGTTCAAGCGAAGACGCAATTCGTTACTACCCTAATGCTATTCTCCTTGCATTTTCATACGTTTTTATATATTTATTTATTTATTCATTTATTTTTTTTTCTTTTTTAATAAGTGAGATCTCTTCTTTCTGTGTTTCCCTTTACCTCCTCTTACTTCTTCCTAATGAACACCATAATATTCTTTGGAAGCTTGAATTCCAAGTCAGTGGCTCCTGTGAGCTTGTTCCATATGAATATGTTCCATCTTCTGAATAATAATAATAATAATAATAATAATAATAATAATAATAATAATAATAATAATAATAATAATAATATGTGATAGGTACCTTCTGAATTAAGATACACGCGATGCTCTGTTTTTCAGCTTAATCAAACGGCTATGTTAGAGGAAAATCAATAAATAAAAACACACACGCAAGTAAATAATTATAAAGGTAAACAGAAAGTGAGAATAAAGCTAAAATATCATCATGTTCAGTTTTTTTTTCATTGTTGCATAAATAGTTATTCGTAAGATGCTTTCTATTTGATCCGTCAAGCGGTGCTCTGAAGTTTCGATTTTACCCTGGTTCCCTTGTTGACTTAATATCCGACGCCTTCAGACTGAAGCAAGTCGACAAAGCACAAGAGCACTAACTCCGCATCAAAAAGAGAAAAAAAAATTGAAAATGGATAAAGGAAAGGGAGGATATGGGTATCGTCTGCCACTAAACCACCGTTCAAAAAAACGAAAGGAAAAAGTGAACGCGACTGAGTCGTGAAAGGAAACTGGCAGGCAAATGAATGCGCAACTTCACATAAAATGTTAAGAGGTTCTACTTCGCCCAGTTAACTTGCACTACAGTTCTGCTCTCTCACCTGCCATTATCATGTTCTTTTCCAGAGCCATTTACACATTGTGTCACGTTCACAAAGGCTAAAACATTAACAGACATCACTATACTATACATCATACGTCATTTCGTTTTACAATACTGAGCGAGATAATAAAAAAAAATCTTGAATTTTTCTAACCTTTCATTACATAGGTAAAATGAACTATAAAAGGATATGTCAAGAAAAAGCAAGCAGTATACACAGGTGCTCCTCGCCTCTTTTGCCTTTGATTAATCTTGAATATTTTGGCATCTGTAGTCATGCATCTATGTCCACGTGAAAAGTGCGGCCACTTCTTCCGAGTGACAGCGTAAGCGTGAAGGATAACAAAGTAACTGCTGAATATTTATGTATTTAGTTCCGCCAAAAAACAGAGATCAGAATGCTTTCGCAGACAAACCACTGACCAAAGAGACCAGTCAACAACTTGTTATTCTGTTTCCATAATGACTGGTAAGTATATGAAGAATCTTAAAAAAAGTTCAGCGTAACTAATACAATTACGGAAATTAAAATAACAAATAAAACTGAATAAGTGAGAAGTAAAAATAAAAGCTGGAAGGCATAAATGCAACCGAAAGGTAAATCTGGGAAAAAGAATTTAGGAAATAGCAAAAATTAATGAAATACCAACATAAAACCGTACAATGTGCTAAAAAATCGCGAATAAAGAAAATATTACGAAGTAAAAAGGAGTTTCACTTATTACGTAACTAAAAACATTTTAATACCAAAGAAGAATACTGCAAAAAACTGTTACATTTCAGCTTGAGAGATCAGTTACCATGACAGGAATTATTTGAAAATAAAAAATTTCATCACAAAAAAATGAAATATATATCTCCGATAGGCTTGGCAAATCCTCCACATTTACCCATTTCTCCCACTTTTAATCCATCTTTTCCTATTTCTCTCCAATCATTTCTTGCTCACATGGTCATTCACTGCTCTACATCCTTCATCCAATTTGTGTATTGCAAGTCGCCACGGCTTGGGCGACAGAGCCTTCACCTCACAGTCTACGGTCAAAACTACACTGGAGGGAGGTGAAGGGGTTCTCAGCAACAGCGAAAAGTGAATTCTATCGCCCGGCCGGACAGCTACCGCTGTAGCTACGGATTAACATTAGATCACCTCTGGTATTAAATTAAAAAACCTGAGTGGTTAAAAGTCCCCAGGGATGGCGACTGCTTTGGGAGTCAAATCTTAGCCTAAATAGCAACGTGTGTCATTAAGGTAGAGGGTGTCACCGCACTCCCCCGCCTCCCTAATTTCGTTCTCCTCCTAAAGAGGTAAGGTAAGACGGTTACAGAGTTTTGCTGCAGCGTAAAAGTCCACACTCCGACCGGGCCAATCTAGTTGCCGATCCGCATATGCGATCATTTTATTTTATCTCAGAAACCGCAAGTGTACATGATCACAGCATGTCAATTTCTACCAATCTAACTCGTCTTGATCTACAATTGATTACTGTATATGCTATCTGTGCGGTGAGAATTTAGTTAGTTGACTGAATTATTGAATTATTTTGACGATCCTTGATTGTTTAATTATGCAGCCCTCGGTAGCTGAAAAATCAAGGGCAAAACTTCAGGAACACTGAATTTTGTTGTATCTGTACAATAACTTCTGTCCAATAAATAGTTTATTTTTGTAAATAAGAATTTCTTGGCATTTTTAAGCAAACTTTTATCTATATATTTATCCATGTATTTGAGTGAATACTTAACACATATGAAGATCTCAAATTAAATTCACTAAAGGAAAAATGTGATGAACTTGAGACTCTACGAGTGAGATCTCCAGGTACTGTCAAGTAGAGAGTATATTGAACCACTATTCACACTGCAGGGTTATTGGTTCTTTGTCTCTTTGTTCCTGCTGCAAGTGCCTGTGCAACATCTGTGCTGCCGAAGGAACATTTGGAATCTGTTCAAACTTCGCATGGTAGGACATTAGTCTAGAATATCATCTTTGATTTAGAATCAAGCGTTTACAAGGTCAACAATCTGCAAAAATCATATGTCATTTCGGGCATCTTTGAAGAAACTAAATTCCATGACCTTAGTGTTTCCGGGAATATGCAAGCTCGCAAAGGTTAAATCATGGTTCATCTGCACCTTTCTACCGACGCACTAGCCTCTGAACTATAAAAATGACAGACAAAATAAAAACAAAAAGAGTGGGCAACATGTAAGAGCGACAGCACCGGTCACAGAGATGCTTCCATATAGTAGAGTGGGATCACATTGCTGACTTCCGACCACAAAGTGGCAGGGATATGTGACATGAATAGACCCCACAGCCCGGAACTGTTGCCTGTCCACGGCATGATGCGCCTCCTTATACGTATTTCTGTCAAACAATGACCTTTAATTTCAACTAAATCGAAATAACACTGATTCACAAATTAATTGTTTTATCCATCTAGACGATTGAAAATATGTGAGAATCACATTCTGTGACACGTAAAACAATTTCTTCTATGCGGTTATGAGAAAATACGGGATAAATTGGGTTCCCATTTTATATTTAACAGTGCCGAAATGACCCGAAAACAGCAAACATTTTATTTCGTTTACTCCGAAATCTCTCTCTCTCTCTCTCTCTCTCTCTCTCTCTCTCTCTCTCTCTCTTTTGTGAGGATGCCTATCTATCACTCGCAGTCACATAACTTAGATGACTCCAGTGGCATTTCTTCAAATGAGTAATTTCCAAAGAGAAAATTGGTCGGTGTGTGCGTGGGTCTGCTAAGTTATCTGCGTGCAGACATGTATGTCAGAATGGAGCAATCCAGGTGGAATGTCTCAGACAGTCCAGATCTGAATACTGAATGATGGATGCCTTGGATCTTCCTTCAATGGGTACAAATGGTATTCAGTCAGAGAGAGAGAGAGAGGGGGGGATGGGGTTAATCCCTTTGAAAACCTTCCTTTTCTTACATCGGCTTATCTCGAGATTTCTAATTTTACTTGTATTTAGCCCTTCGTTTCAAATTCTGTAGCTGTTGGTCCTCACAGTAAAGTCATTTCTACCTTTTTTTCAGACTGATTTCCACTTTCTTTTGGTTTTCGGTGGAAGATGTATTTATCTTTCTCTCTTATTCAGTTCGCTTCTCACGAGTTACCAATTTCATTTGAAATCTCAGTCAGCCTGTCTGTGTCCGCGGATAATTAGCCACTTTCTGTCTGCCTGCGGATTAACTCTCACCTTTTGTGTGTATGAGTCTTCTCTCTCTCTCTCTCTCTCTCTCTCTCTCTCTCTCTCTCTCTCTCCCTCTCTCTCTCTCTCTCTCTCTCTCCCCGGGTCCTAAAGGTGTAGTGGGAGTACGCCAACCTAACAACTGAGAGGAGCTGGTGATCAGACGACTGCTTGAGTTGCAGCC
Source organism: Macrobrachium rosenbergii (assembly GCF_040412425.1). Taxonomy (NCBI): domain Eukaryota; kingdom Metazoa; phylum Arthropoda; class Malacostraca; order Decapoda; family Palaemonidae; genus Macrobrachium; species Macrobrachium rosenbergii. The sequence continues at coordinate 11,875,106 of NC_089762.1, read as the reverse complement.
AAAAGCAGAGAGGAAAAGAGAAATAAACTACCAAATCCTCAACTGAAACGCGAGGGTCTCGGGAAGGTAATCTTTCACCCACAATGGGTGGAACCATTGGCATAACATTAACCAAATATTCTCTCATTTTATCATCATTTTATTGCAACACCCCATTAACTTCATCGACGTAACTTTAACCGGGCACAGACCGAAAGGATACGTGACAAACTAAAACAAACTGCAAGCCCTCTCAACTCTCTACAAGCAAAACATTTCTGGAGGAGGATTTTTTTCTCTTCTTAGACTTCTTTGGTGGCAACACTCACCCACCATTCCCTTCCCTTCCCCAGGGGATTGCAAAAATGAAAGAACTCACCCAAGGTCTTCGTTCCTCTTTTCTCTTCCTTAAGAATCTACGTCGCAGGCACAATAACGTACGCTCTCTCCATTAATTGGACAAGCACGTGCATCTCTCTCTCTCTCTCTCTCTCTCTCTCTCTCTCTCTCTCTCTCTCTCTCTCACTAAGTTTATACATAAGTAATAGCTTCTGCAGGAAACGTTCTCTCGCACGCTGCCAGAGAAGCTCTTCTATCTATTTCAAGTCAATATCGGAACTCCAGTAATCGTTAGGATTTAAGATGATTCTGTTTTACTATATACAGTATATACATACATATATATATATATATATATATATATATATATATATATATATATATATATATATATATATATATATATATATATATATATATATATATATATATATATATATATAATATATATATATATATATAGTATACATACAGTATATATATATATATATATATATATATATATATATATATATATATATATATATATATATATATATATATATATATATATATATATATATATATATATATATATATATATATACAGTGCATGCGGAGATCGGGCCCGCCCCTTGCACCAGTGCATAAAGGCAGGCACGGGTGCAAATAAAGAGAGGAAGCAGCGGCAGCCCGCCCGACTCCTTTCACTCGGTGAGCGGCAGAATTTCTCGAGAGTGCCACAGCACAGCGTCGGGGGGCAGGTGTGCCGTGCCAGACAAAGGCCAGAGAGCGTTCAGCCTCCCATAACTCTGGTGCACGCGCGCACAGAAATGTAGGAGGCTCATCAGACCTTGGAGCGAGTAAAACAAAGAGAAAATGGAAGAAGCAGAGAAAATAGAGCGAAAAAATAAAAAGGAATGGGGTACGAGTGGCAGTTGTTAACGCAAGGCAACCATTCGTTCTCGGTCACGCCTTCAAACCACCACAATGATCGGTCCCAACTCCTAAAACCAGGTCACGGGTGTAAAGGTCACACCGAACAAGTTTCTACGGCCTTCCACCAACTCCGCTAGCACACTGCTACTGCCGGGAGGACCCCCACCCAAAGTCTATAAATTAAGCCCCCACCCGCTACCCAACCCTTGCCACCACATCGTCTACATTCAGTTCAGCATAAAACCTGAACTTATCACAAATCACTTCGGACATTTCTTGGGTTGAATCATTATATTTTCAAAAAGAAAAAAAGACAAAGAAGAAATTGTTCTCGAGTATTTTGTTCGTTCATTTGTAGATTTTGACAAAGCAACACACGGCACTGGGGTGGTGTACAGCCTGAACGAAGATCATCTTCCTATTGCTAAATCCAATATACCTTTCAGTGTCATTATCGCTGCTACTGTCATGATTACTCAAATCTCAGTTACTTCATTTCATAAACACAATGACTATTCCTTCTTTATACTTGTTCCGTGACACTATTCATATTATCAGTAAGACATCGTCTTTACAAAGAAGCTTGAAGAATTTATCCTGTGATATGGATCATATGCAGAAACTTAGAAAAGTTAACTGGCAGCAACAGTAATTACAATAACTCTGAGGCAAGAGAGAAAAAGTCTATGGACACATTCTTAGATGTCAAAAATTGCCATCTTGGAAATCGTTCGCACCTTTATGAACCCTTGAAAAAAAAAACTGCATGTTGCCGAAACTTTGAAGCACAAGCAAAAAAATAAATATGATTCTGCCACATCTGATCACATTAATTTCCAGTGTGGCGTCCGTTCATTCTGTCACTCGTATTAGCTAGTGAGAGCTCGAGATTACGAGAGGCCCTCACAACCGCAGGGAAAGGAGACCCTCAAGTCCTCTGGGAAAATGCGGAGGGAGGAGGAGGAGGAGGAGGAGGAGGAGGAAGAGGAGAGGCTGTGGAAGTGGAACAGGACAAGTACTGTGGATTGAGTTGTTAGTCTCATTTTTTTGTTTTGTTTGTGTACTTTCTCTTTATGAACGAAACTCACTGGAAGGACTTTTAAATTGAAATGAGACACTGCTGTCTCATTAAGAAAGATGCTAATAAGAAACTCTGCTTCACTGGCTTTAATCTTGACTGGGATTCTCCGAATGACAGGAAAAAAGAAGTCCCTTCTTCGCTAGTCACCGTGGGGAAATGGGGAAGAAGGATGAAATACATACAAGAAACGAATCCGAAACTGAAATAAATAAACAAAGACATACGCTCATTTAACAACTGTATCCGTCTAAGTATCATTCAACAAGAGCATTCTCTTCTCTCTCTCTCTCTCTCTCTCTCTCTCTCTCTCTCTCTCTCTCTCTCTCTCTAACTATCCCGACGCCCATCCCACCTCTTTACGAGGCCTTTCCACATCTCCTTAATTCTCATCTTCTGCTCTAAATTAGTCCCTTAAATACAATGAGACGGGAATTAATTGGGATCACTCTTCTCTCTTAATACGCCATGTCACACTGAAGGAGAAGGCAGGAAATGGTTCCTTCAAAATCAAAAGCGGGAGAATGAAGTAGTGGGAGACGCTTTCCTTCTATCCACTGGTAATATTAATATCACGAATAATAATAATAATAATAATAATAATAATAATTATTATTATTATTATTATTATTATTATTATTATTATTATTATTATAAATACGGGTGTAGGCCTCCCTGTTTAATACAAATCTTTTTCATCCCTGAAATACTGGTTTTATTTCCTGTTGCGATCATTTCATCATGACGACACTTAACTCAGTTGTGCAATGCGTTTTCTTTGTGATCATATACAGAGGATGTACTGCCAATGCTGTACTGCATCTTTATTTTTATGATGATGCATAGGTTAATGCAGAATCCCAAGCATAATAAGCGTAATTAGCATGATATAGTCACACAACACGGAAAATACAAGAAGTCAGGCAGAAGACATCAAGTCATGAGAGAGAGAGAGAGAGAGAGAGAGAGAGAGAGAGAGAGAGAGAGAGAGAGAGAGAGAGGCTACTATGTAAGTAATTATTGGGAAGAATAGTTCCATGAAAACCTGAGTACCGAAAGCCATGCACATTTCACTTTTATGGCGAAAGTCACTGCAAAGATTTTCATGTGAGTTTTCGAGGCTAAGTCGAAATGTGAGGAACCACAGGCCTGATCTCGTCATCTGCTTGTAAGTGGAAATGAGCTCAAAAACATGCATTCACTTCCACATTCATTACCAGATATTCCAAGTTTTAAAATTCGCCATGAATATGACTCTACTTGTCTTTTTTATAAGACGAGCAGATAATTAACGGCGGTCACTATAACAGCCACCCTCCACCCCAACCACCAAGACCCACACACGCACACACAACAAACTCTCTGTCTCTCTCTCTCTCAGTCACTCATGCTACTTGTACAAGATCCATTCCTTAGCAGTGGCTCAAGACGTATGAAAGGTAATAATCTTGAATTCGTTAGACACTTCCTCGTTCTCTTCGCCATTCATAATCGGAGAAATCCTCTCAGGTTGCTGAATGTACAAGTATAATCAATTAAACGAAAATCATGATGAAAACCACTTTCTTTCGTTCTTTCTTTCTCCGGCAAGCGCCACTTAACAGCTGAAAAGAATACGAGACAATGGAGCGTTTGAGGGTCAAGGCTATTGAAATCAATGGCCACTAAAACAGCGACGCACGTGCTTTCTTACAGAAACTGGGAAGCAAATAAAATCTAAGTATTACCACACACGAGAGTGCGCAGTATGTGAGCGCATTTGTATACATAAATATGAAAGCTGGGAAATAATCGAATGCAGGTAAAAATCAAATTAATTGTTAGTTCAAGCAAAAATGACAAAATGGAATGGAAGATGATTTTTTTTTTTTGTGAAAACACTCAAGTAGTTCCACAACTCATGAAGGTTCTACATGACACTTTGCTGCATCTCGAAAAAAAAAAGTTTTTCTTCAATTTCCAGACAATGATTGCACCAAATGGTAAGGGTTTCCGGTAGGAAGCATTTGATTACATCAGTCAAAATCAAATTCTCTCCGATTTTTCAAAGAAGTCCTATTCATCTATGAGAGGATAAAATTCATTCGATTAAAAACACATTAGACAGTTGATTTACAAAAAAAAGTCACACTAAAGAAAAGAAAAAAATAAGTAAACTCTTATCATTAGTTCTGCTATTTTTTCTTTTTTTTTTTTACAATTCTTACCCATCAATGGTGGCTTTACAAAGAGCAACGTACGTGGAATCTCTAGCAGACATTTCGTTCTAGAACTCATTTGAACATCATCACGCCTTGTGCTTTTCAATAGACTATAGGATATATAAAAATTCCCTCCATGAATTTTCACAATACTGATGTAAGCTGTTAATTTGTAGTGATAAAATTATTGTTGAACAATGCATACTTAAAACATTTACGCTTACTTGATTTCATAAGAGTATATTTTGGCAGTCATCACCGTAAGTTATCGCGATGATGCTGAACTGCGTCAAACACCACAGCTGAACCTAAATGCAATACAACTAATTAAGAATAAAGACTCACAGTGTATTTCTCTCTGCACACGCTATTCCCCGAGACGCAAAATCCTGACAGCCGACCAGTCTGTGTACATGCAGCGGATCGATGGTTATTGGCTCAGTAAAGGTACCGACACGACTCAAAAGGCGCACAAGACCCTTGTACCATTTCAGATACCACGGCGGCTAACAGTTGCGGATACGTTTCAATCGTCATTAGTGTCATGCAAAGTTTTTAATGATTTCGATCCCGAAAGTAACAATGAGGGAATTCCAGAGACAAAAACTTCAAGGTTACTTTGGTAAGATATTAAATTATTCCCATACACATTTTTCTCACAGCATTTAAGGAAAACTGAGAGGAGGAATCATCACGAACCTGTCCTTTATGTTTTTTTTTTTATTACTATCTGGGAATAATATACCATCAGCTGAGAGAGAGAGAGAGAGAGAGAGAGAGAGAGAGAGAGAGAGAGAGACTCTTCGTTCTACAACTATCTTCTCATGGCGTGTTCCATTATTCGTCCACTATTGGGTTAATTTTCAAGTACTTCAATAAACACCATAATAACAAGAGCAAAAACCGGTTATTTTCATTCTCCTTCAAGTTGAGAGACGTGAATATGTCTATGACCTTTTCTTATATTAAAATGGTCTCAAGAATAAGCTCGTATTAGACGGCAAGAAGGTTACCTGCCCCTTTCGGTAATTGTCAAAGTCATCGAACTTACACAGTTACTTATAAGGAAAGAGAGAGAGAGAGAGAGAGAGAGAGAGAGAGAGAATATTTAGATGCTGCATTTGATAGATTATACCGCATTTTGTCATCTGACCATCGTAAATTTTTCCAGTGTCCATTTAAACACATCCAAGATGTAACGGACTAATTTTAGGTAGTTTGTCAGACCAAAATAGTGTGTGATGTTTTTATCTGAGACACTTGTAAGTAGTAACAAGTCAGTGGCTGAATTCTTAATCCGAGGGTTTGATGGCCTTGACTTCATTTATCGTCGTAACATTTCACTTGTTCAAGGCATGGCTGCATACACTAGGCCTGGAGTGTAAAATAGTTGCCAACAGGTTCTTTGTTTTAAGGATTTTAGTACTAAAGTTTTACAATGTCTGCGTACTTGCTTTTTACCCTAATCCAAATACTGACGACTCTATATGACTTTCTCTTAGAGAGGATTTGCGTAGCACAGTCACATAATTCAAAAGCTTCATTCGTTAGCTAAGGAATCCGTACATATTTCAGATAATAGATTAGACCTTATATTCACACATGTTCCAGCTTTTGTTAAGTCCAAGGTCTGCTAGTGTATAGCCACTGCCGATCATTTCGCTACTAAGATGGATATATCAGTCAATCAGTATATTCCTAATGCCACTACTGGAAAAACGATCTGGCTATAAGTCTAGTCAATTAGGATCGCATTATAGAAGTTTGTCAGGCACTTAATATTTCAGATGCTATATCTGATCCAAATCCCAAGAGGACGTTAAATGAAATGCCGATGGCTATGTTAGTAAGGTATGTCCTTAGGAAGGTCATCAAATTCAGGACAAACGACTAGCCATGGTCTGATGATACCTGTAGACAAGCATCGAGACGAAATCGTACACTTGAAAACTACACCATTTTTGTCGAGTCTCGCAGTACTGCAAATGGAATTTACCATTTAGCTGAAAGAAATTCAAATAATTCCATAAAGAAGAAACTCGAAGAAATTACGCATCATCTATCTTTGAGTCAGGCTCGTCTTCCATCCGACCACTACTAACAGACGAAGACAGATTAGTTACGGGCCCTCAGAAAAGGCTGAACTGCTTCATCAAGCCTTTAAAGCTAAGCAATCAGCTGAGAATGTCCCTTTCCCTGATACTTGTCATCCTGAACCTATTCTTACAAAATTTGCATTTAGTTCTAAGGATATTAAGAAAATTCTTGATAATCTTGATGGTTTGGGTGGGAAAAAATCTTGATTGTTCCTTCCATTTGTGTTTTAAAAAGGTTTCTAGTGTGTTGCCTCCCAAGATTAGTAGATTCCATAGATTTTTATGTCTACGCAGTATCTTTGCTGACAAGTGCAAACTTAGTAATAAAGTACCTGTTCCAAAGAGTGGCAGTAGCTGCAGGCCAATTTCTATTCGCCTGCCTTTTGATACCCAAAGTCGCAGAAAAACTTATTTTTAATCCATTATATAAGTATGTGGAATCTAAAGGATTGTTAGTTAATAATCCATATGCTCATACGAGGCATTTAGGTATCCCGATGCTCTTTTAGACTTGACGTACCATTTGCAAAAGAACCTTGATATGGGTTTTGAGTGTAGCGTAATTCAAATAGACTTTAATGCTGCTTTCGTTTTAGTAAATCATTAGACACTTATTTTTAAACACAAGAATCTTGGAGTGGGTGGCTTTTTTAAAAGATTACTTCAATATTTTCTTACTGGTAGGTAGCATTAAGTTGCTGTTGAGGGATCTTTAGTAAAGCAAGACCTATCGTGTCTGGTGTTCCACAAGGTAATGTTCCTCGTCCACTGTTATTTTTAGAGTATGCAACTGATATGGTTGTTGGTCTGGAAAACGAGATTACCCAGTATCCGATGATGCAATACTTGTGGGTGCAGTAAAGTGTCCACCTATGAGAAATGGCACTGCCCCTAGTTTCAATCGCGACATGAAGCGGATTAGTGAAGGGGGGGAGTCGGTGCAGTATGAGGCTGAACTCCAGGAGAACGAAAACGCTATTGACCAGTTGATCTCGTACTGATTTTCCACTCCATCCTCCCCTTCCAAAGGATGGGACTGCTGAATGAGTCTGAAGCTTTGAACTTACTTGGTGTAACTTTTGACTCACATCTTATTTTTGAGAAACATCTAATGAGTGTCAGCAAAAGCTGCACGGAAGTTAGGCATTATGCGTAAGGCCGCATATATTAATAACAATGAATAAATCAATGGACCCTATTTTAAGTAATTTGTCTTTCCTTTACTAGAATAATGTCTTCGGTTTGGATGTCTGCTTCTGCCAGAGACTGATCTATTTTAATGGTTCGTGGTCGAAGGTTTCTGTTTCGTAACACTAGTAGTTATGACTTGGACCATCGCAGGGCGATCTCTTGTTAGTCCGTTTTTCACGAGTTGTATTTTAACAAAGAACTTTCACTATCACAACTGATCCCTGATTCTCTTTTCCTGCCGAGAGCGACAGATTTGCTGAAAAGCAGCACCAACATGCAGTAAATGTGCCGCGCGGCCGAACTTTTCAGTTCCAGTGGTCTTTTAGTCCTCTAACTGTTGGACAGTGGAAGTCTCCCTGGGGGTGTTGGGTAATTTGAGCCACAAAAGTTCAAGCAAAGATAAAATCCACTACTGTCCCAAAAACAACTCATCTTGTATTTTAATAATTTATTTACATTTTTATCTGTTTATCAGTTAATCGATTCATTAATCTTTTTTCTTTTATGAAAACTGATCCCTTCATTCTGCATTTCCTATGACCTCCTGTAACTTCTTTCAAATGAACATCATATTCTTTGGAAACTTGATTTACAAGTCAATGGCCCCTGTAGGCCTGTTCCATATGAATAAGGGTCTATCTTCTGGATAATAATAATAATAATAATAATAATAATAATAATAATAATAATAATAATAATAATAATAATGAGCGGTCTACCTAACAATTACAGGAATCACAAGCAACAAACACACACGAAAGAAGAGAGGTTTGCTTGTAACTGGGTTAAACAAGCCTTTACTGTTGAGACAAAGAGTGAAGAATGAGTCCGGTCTGGTGGTGCACCACTCAGCAAGCATTGGATGTCGTGCAGAAAAAGAGTTTCTATGCAATGCAATGCTTGTAAAGCAGGGAAATCCAAGTGACGGATTATTCTTCTGGAGCTACACATCACTGCAGTGCACTTCCTGTGAGCAGCACGTAATTAAATTCCCAAAAGAACATCTTTACTTTTAGGTGATCTGTTTCATTACGCTAAAGTCGATTAAATTCTATGCAAAATTTTGCTTTTCTTGCCCATAGGGATAAATTATGTCAACTCCAGTAATGCCATATTTCATATGTAAGCCTGCTTTTCTCTGAGACGTTGCCCCATAAATTGTTACTCTCTCTATTCTCCACAAAGCTGCTACCACAGCAAGGTGTTGAAAGAAAAGGGCCCTTAATATCCAGAATGCACAAGGAGGCTTATAAGATAAAGGTGAACTACGGAGTGCGAGGAGCAAGGGCTTGGTGTACTACTAATGAACTTTCGATGTTGGCATAAAAGCCTGACGGTCTTATCTACATGAGTTTCATTTTTAATGAAGCAATTAACCGGTGAACGTGGCAATGGCTGTTTGCACTGCACTTCTCTGACGCAACTATTAGGGGGAAAAAGGCTTATACATATGTTTGAAGAGCTGCAATCACTAGAGAAGGAAACTACATGAAGAAACTGAAAAATGGTCATTTGAAGACTGCAAAATATGGATGCAGATAGACAGAAGTTGGAAGGAAGAGGAAACACAGTTAGCGCGGTCCACAGATGGAAATGTGAAATATACTTTATAAAATGTAAGGAATCATACGATATCAGAGTGCAGAGATAAATAATAAATATGCACAAAAAACATGATGGCAATAATAAAGAGATTAAAAATACTTGAAATAGTTATTCTGCACACAAAGACTATATATATATATATATATATATATATATATATATATATATATATATATATATATATATACATATATATATGTATTTATATATATATATATATATATATATATATATATGTATATATATATGTATATATATTACACTCACTAACAAAAGAAGCTGATGTTTGCTTTCCTCTTTCTTTAAAGTACTAACTTATTTTCAATAACTGTAACCTCACATCGTCATGATTTTGAAGGTATTTACTTTCAATCAAATCGAGAGAGAGAGAGAGAGAGAGAGAGAGAGAATAAGATTGTGGGGGTGGGATGGAAAGCCTCATCTCAGAATAATTTATACACAAGTTCTCCAATTCACGAGAGAAAGTTTTTTAATGGAGTGGTTTATCTGAGCTGCACCTTCCTAAAGAAAAACAAAGTTTTACGATGATATGTTGTAATTTTCCATTCTTATTTTTAGTTAACTTTCCTCAGTTTGTTGGACTACCTCTAACTTCTTCCTCCTGACTACACAGAGAAATATCAAAATGACAACTTTACCCGGGCCCTATTTTTATTGTACATTTTTCCAGCTAGAGCCAAAGTCACTAAAATCATATTTTCTTCTTCCATTATTGTTCACCTTCTCGGATATAAAGAAATGTTTAAAAAGTGACAAAAGAATGACCTAAATAAGAATTCCATTCTAGAAAACAGTGCACTTTAAACGAAAATAATATAAAAGGAGAGGAAAGGAAAAAACGCAGAAATAATTTCAGGAACAAATTTCAAGTAAAAAGGTCATAAACGTTACGAAAAGAAACTCTTCGTCATAAAAAGGAAGTTGCAAATTCTAGATATCATCTGACAATAATCAATGAAGCCAACTGTTGCCCTTAATGAAAGACATTAGCTATGCTTTAAAGGGTGTTTCCCTTCGCGTAAGGTGGCCCTGTTCTCTCTCTCTCTCTCTCTCTCTCTCTCTCTCTCTCTCTCTCTCTCTCTCTCTCTTACATTCAAGCAACACTGATGTAAAACATTTGTATCCCTCATTCTCCACGTCTTTTCACACTTCTATGTGGTCGATGTTACTGACAGCTTTCCTTCACCTGGCTCGGTCAAACACAATGTCCCCCAACAATTGTTTCTCTCTCAGATCTTCTTTAACTACATCCATCCACCTTCACTTCGGTCTTCCTCTGGCTCTCCCACTAGGCACCTCCATCTGGATCACTCTCCTCTCTGCATGTCTCTTTCCTTCTCATGACATGACCATACCACTGCAGTCTTCTTTCCTGGGCCTTCTTTGATGGTTCTACGACTTTAGCAGTTCCCCCTATTCTTTCATTCTTGATCCTATCCATTTTTGTCATTCCACACATCCATCTATGCATTTTCTTCTCTACTAAATCCAGTTTCTTCTCCTGTGTTCTCTTTTCCTGCAATGTTTCAACGCCATATATGAATGCTGGTTTAACTGCAGTCTTATACACTCTTCTTTTAACCTTTATGTTCATTTTGTGGTCACACAAGACACCTGACATCTTTCTCCAACTTTTCCATCCAGCTTGCATTGTGTTATTTCTATATCCAAATTTCCATCACCAGCTACTGTTGAACCAAGATATCTAAACTTTTCTACTCTATTCATGCTTGACCCTTCTATACTAATCTCGGAGTCTTGATCTTCATTGAACCTTAGGTGTTGGGTGTTCTTTTTACTGATTTTTAATCCTCTGTCTTCCAGTACCTTCCTCCATTGCTCTAGTTTTGACTCTACTACCGTTCTGTTGCTGCTGCATAACACGACGTCATCAGCAAACAGCATGCACCAAGGGGAATGATCTCTTATTCCTTGAGATAACGCATCCATAATCAGGTCAAAAAGATATGGATTTAAAGCAGAGCCTTGATGTAAACCAACTCTTACTGGTATCCATTCAGTTAACCCAAACCTGCTTCTTACCTGTGTTTTTGCTCCTTCGTACATATCTTCAACCAACCTCACCTATTTCTCCGTTATTCCTCTTGGCGTGGGATTTTATCATGTGCCTTTTCCAGGTCTATAAATGCTATTTGCAGTCTTTTCTACTTTTCCCCGTGTTTTTCCATCAACTGTCGAAATACAAACACTGCATACTAGTATGTCGTTCCTCTCTTGGCATGAAACCAAAATGTTCTTCACATACAGATGTTTCTTCCCTATTCCTTTGATCCACTATTCTTTTCCAGATTTTCATGGTGAGACATTAACTTTATTCCTCAGTAATTTGCACAAACCCGACAGCATGTCTATTCCTTCTTCTTCTTCTCCCAGGCTCTTTCATATTTGTATCCTATAAGAGATAAAAACGTCATTTTACTTCATCTACATTAAAATGCTACTTAATTTTTGCACAGACTGAGGTAATTCAGTAAACTCCTGACAAGCATTCAAGTATTTTCGCGAAAAACAAGTTTGTTGCAGTGGAAGAATTTCTGATTTAATGAACATGAAAGTGGCATATGGGCTAGTGATCGTTATGGAGTTTCCATTCTTAAGCGTTGCTACGAGACAAAAGGAAAAAGCCACCTCACCTCACTGTGGGCTAAAGCATTCGTTTTATCAGTACTGATACATATCAATTAAGTACTCGAGATGTTAACAAGTCGTACTGAATCACAAAGCCTCAGATGCATTTCACTTGTGTATAATTTTCTAAATCCAGTTTGACACTGGCAAGTCGAGGGATTTACCAGGAGTTTTATTCCTTTTTCTTTTATTTCATTATTATTATTTTTTTTTTTTTCCTTAAAGACTTTTACAGGCAATTTCCTCTCCTGGTGTTACCCACGTGGATGCTTAGCATCTTGTGGCCTCTTGAATCTGGCCCAGGATTCAAAAGTTCGTTAGGGAATCGTTATTGGTGTTTAAAAGCTATAAGGTCAAAATCATCGTTGCCTTTGGTGGTGCAGGCACTCTACACGCATACACACGTCAGACAATGGTGCCTTAGGGCGACTGAGGCTCCTTTCACACTACGCGTTTTTAATCCGCTGCCGCAAGCGATGCGGATCCGCCTTTATCAGTCGACCGATAGATTACTGTATATGAAACCTTTCACACTAGAGCGGAGCGGATTTTTCGCCGGAGCGGCACCGCCTTGCATGAGCGGTGCCCCACTGGCTTTGCGCGGATCTGTTCCTCGGGCGGTGACAGTTGGCTATCATGTTCAATACGAGTCTTCACACCACGCGGGTTTTTTCCGCCTCCTGTGCGGTGAGCAGTAGTAGACCACGCAGTGCTTCTCGTGGACTTGAATAATAAACACACGGACATGGAACAAAATATTGATACTGGATTACTTATTTCATTAGTAGAAATGAAACCAGTATTATGGGACAAAAGCCTAGAAGAATACAAATGTCGAGTTCTGTTACGTCGGCTTGAAAAGAAGTTTGCTGTGGGTTAAGGAAGGATTTTGAGAGTCTGGATGATAAAGAAAATAATGAATTTGGTATGTGTATTTACTTTTCAATTTACAAACATTCTAAGTATATTAATTGTGGCAAACCAGTTTTTCCAAAGATATTTAGGAAATTGAATAATTAATACACAAATCTAGTTATAAAGACATTCATTACCAAAATTAATTTAATTTCTCACATTCATATTTTAGAATATTGCCAACTCAAAGCTCCTTCTTCACTCATGAAAAAATCAGCAAAAGCGTTTCTGATATCATTTGCTGCTGATCCAGCCCGCGAGCGACGACCGCCGTATTGGCGGTTTTCGTCCGCTATACCTGCGGTGCGGAGACCGCCTCGTGTGCGGAAAAAAAAACGCTTAGTGTGAAAGAGGCCTGAGGGTTCCACATGACGTCAATTTAACTTCAATATGTTTGGCCCTTTCTTGTTTGTAGGGATGCCGCTATTGTCCGGGCCACAGAAGATGTCACCACCATCCTGTACATCAAATGGAGATCAAGGAATGACGTCACTGCTGATAAATGTTTGGCGGCAACTATAAACTTTACGATCATAACATGGTGATGTGTAATATTGCTAAGACTGGGAAGAACGTTTTATTGCGCATGCATGGTTCCGAGGCTGAAATTACTTACAAAATCTAAAAACATCATTAAAATACATTCCAATGAATTGCTTACGAAAATTTCATCAAAGGATTAAACAAGCAATTAGAGATACAAAGATACAAATGGAACGTAAGATTTAAAACGTTAATAAACCATAAATTTGAAAATGCAAATGAAAGTTATTTTCACAGCTAAAACTAGCAATTATGCAGTGCGACTTACTGTTACCCGCTGAGCACTGTAGGAGAAAAATAAGCCATACAACTGCTTTTCTATGCCGGCCAACTTGTCCGGCATATAATAATAAGACACGTGTGCCGGAGAAGTTGTCCGGCATACGTGTCTGATTACGCTGCAGCACAGTTTTCTACAATGCCGGACATACGATTTTCTTCTTTGAGAATTGATTGGCTTGGCGAAATTTCCATCCATCTTATTAGTAAATTTGTTCTCGTTGATTGCAAAATATTCATCAATCATTTCAAGAGTCTCGAATTCATTTTTGAATATCAAAAGGATCTGCAGTTTTTTTTAAGTATATCAAGAAACTTTTACAGGATTACAGAGGGTAAATATTCGACGATTTGGTGAATTTTTGCCGCATTGTCAATTAGCCTACTGCATGTACTGATTTTTCTTGGTATTTAACATCGGTCTGTTGTGCGCATTTTTTTGCTCTAAATGGTACTATGTTTAATTTTATATTTCGAGCTGCGCCAATTTTATTTAGTTTTCATCGAAATTTTACGTCTGCTTCATAAGGTGCTATTTCTCGTCCTAATGATTTCCCCATTTGAATAATCATTTGATTTTGACGGAGATTTCCTTCTGTACGGAGGCGTTGCGTGTGCATGCACCGTATTTTTGCTTCTTTCTCTTGTTGGAATGTTATATTTTCTTCTTTCTCCGTTTTTCGACTTTGCTTTTAGCTGTTACAAAATTTATCATACGCTTCCATTGTTCATGCAGGCATTTCCATTAACATTCGGTCACACCTCTACTTCATTGAAGAACTAGGCCAACCTCTCTCTCTCTCTCTCTCTCTCTCTCTCTCTCTCTCTCTCTCTCTCTCTCTCTCTCTCTCGTTGCTGAAGAAATTCTCCTCTCCCGTACGTCTGGGATTTCTGACCCCTTTCGCTCTGCTCTCTCGCTTCCTCTCACTCACTGGCTTGTGATCCCCACGTAATGGAATATATGCACTACTTCCTTCTTTCCCTCCGCTATTCCCTTCGTTGTTTGCCGAATGAAGAATACATACTGTCTTTTCGATGTTTGCTAACGGAACAATGAGGTTTGTTAAGTAACGCTGGGGTAAATGAATCACTTCCTCTACCAGTTATCATAAAAGGATCTTGAGCAACTCGAAAAGCACTCCACGAGCTCACCATGGATATGTCTACAACAAAAAATAAACTCCCTGTCATCTGTGTGGGTAAAAAATCCAAACAAACATACTATGCCAGCAAACTGTTGCATGGGCAGATCATCAGTCTCACCCCACCCTTGTAGTGCAGCAGATAAGTAGAAAAATGCTTCAGTTTGTGATACAAACATGAAATTTGGCACAAGTGCTCATTTTAATCACATCTTTTGAAAAATCTGGGTTTCCACGCAAAATTTCAATGTGGCCGCCACTTTTCAAGTAAATCATTGCTGAAATAAATACATCTATCATTAATCAGATAATGTCTTCCTGGGTAGAAGAGTTAATTGAAGATATCACCAGAGCTCCTACTACTATATTTACCATTGTGATAAAGATGATATATAAAAGGCCACCATGAAACATTTTGCTTGATAACTCTGCAACTAAGAAAGATAGAGACATGAAATTTTTATCTATGCCCACATTCATGAGGCCAGAGAATCTGTTTCTAGTATTTCTATTGGGTTATTATCAATATCAAATCTTGGAAAAGGACCCCATAATGCTACTGAAAAGTATACAAGCACAAAAAGTATACCTTAGTTTTACCAGACCACTGAGCTGATTAACAGCTCTCCTAGGGCTGGCCCGAAGGATTAGACTTATTTTACGTGGCTAAAAACCAATTGGTTACCTAGCAACGGGACCTACAGCTTATTATGGAATCCGAACCACATTATAGCGAGAAATGAATTTCTATCACCAGAAACAAATTCCTCTAATTCCTCAGGACTATAATGGAGTATGATAACAAAGTATCTTATCTATGTTCGAGGACTGTCTCAATGTCTTTTTTTAAGCCTGAAATGAACGCAAGATTTTAAAGATGCATGGTGTCACCCTTTAATGAGACGAAATTCTCATTCAGATGTATCTGAAGCATCATTTGCAACATTATAGTTACACCTCACATTATGATTACACCTCACATTTGCAGCTACACAAAGCTGTGCATGTAAGCCCAAGACTGTAGCATTTTTGGACTTGAAGAAAGCAGGGGGGGATATTTGTGAAGGAGTCAGGTAGCTCAGGTATAGATTTTACCCTCACTGGCCCAAACTGTACTGGCTGACGCTCTTCCCACCGGTTGTCTTTGGCAGGGTGCTGGAATACCGAAATGCTGGTCCCATGAAAAGAGGTAGTAGCTGTAGTTGCTGAAGGGTTGTGATCGATGTTGTCCATGACTGCAGTGGTAACAACCCCTTTCTCAAGACAGGCTACTTCCTCTTCCACATACTTGGTGACAGTGGTATCTCCCAGTCAGGCTGATATCTCCAGCAGCCTTTCCCAGGAGATGCTCATGCCATGATCATGAAGCATTTCTACCCACTTTCTCTTCCTGGTTTGGACATAGATAGCCATGCCCATGAACACTGGAAAAGGAGTTTCCCTATCCTTTCAGTGTTGATGTACACTTGCTCCTTCCTTGTTTTGAGAAGCAATTGTACTGCAGAAGCTGAGCAATAGCCAGGTCTGACTCTGATGAGCCAAACCTTAGCTGTGACTTTATGTCTGCTCCACATTCGACCATACTAGTGAACTGGAGCAGATTCTGAGGTATGGCATCATTGATGCATCCTTCACCAAAGGTGCCGTCAAACCTGGACTTATGATATAGAATATGCTTCCTCAGTATCTTTGCTGCTTTAGCAATCACAAGTGTATCTGAGTAGTCAGATGCCTGAGATAGGGCTAAAGCTACATCTTTAATCTTGTTGTATTTACAGTGGGTGAGGCAATGCCCAATTGTTCCAGGTACTGCTGGTATAATAGGGATATGTCTGCATGAGGAAATATTGCAGGACCACCTGAACTCAAGCTGATTTCAATGATATAATTAACCAGCTCTGATTGAACCAGTGGATATACATCTGGTTCTTCACTGTAACACTACTCTTTCTCAAGATTTCTAAGATGGGACCTCTCCCTATTGTAAAGGCCAGTGAGACACACAAGATGGCATTTCAGCTCTTGTGTAATCACATCACCTGCACCTAGTTATACCAATAATTTGGCATCATTAAGTGAGTAAGCGCACTCATGTACCCTCCTGTTGAGATTCATGGTCATTACTTGTTGAAGATCTGATACAGGTGCCACATTTTCACAAAAAATGCATGCTTCATTGTCATGACTCATTCGACACTGTTTAGCATGCTTTTCCTGTGGTTCACTACCTTCAACTGTAGATCTTCGCTTTCTTGCATGATCAAGTTTTGCATTATTAAACATGACCCTACAGCTCTTGTGGTATTTTGCCATGTTTTGTCGCAGTGTTGCCTCTATGCCACTGCCTTCATCTAGCCTTTCTGGGTCAAAGTTAAGCAGCATTTCACCAATCTCCTGGAACAGTGGCACACTGGTTGAAATCATTATGTACCCATCATGTTCAGGATTATGATGTACAGAGGTCAAAGGTGAAGTTAGACCTTCATTTTTCTTGTCTCCCTCACAAAGACAACATTTGCTCTGGTCGGTCTTCCTTTTGCCTGTGACTGAATTTACACTTGCCATTATGAGCTCTTGACTAAGGCCGAGGGGCTATCCTTCCACCACCTCAATCTGGTATGCACATTGATGTATGGGATACAACTAGGTTCGGTCACCCTACACCTACCCCAGTCATTCATCCAGTGCCATTTAAGTCCTGTGTGATCTGTACACATTCCAGGTAAGTACATGAACAAGCCATGCACAGCCTCATTTACACTTGCCTCAGTTCTCCCGCGCTATCACCTCCTGTCAATTCAGGCGTGGCTGTCTAACTAGCTCTACCAACTATATATATGTATACTTTCTACCAGACAATTGATATGGTGCTATTAGACAGCATTTGGGACACTAAACTACTAAACCACAATAAGCAAAGCTATGTACAACGTAAGTAAAGCAAGATTAGCTGACAACTGAACCCCATGCTGAGTTACACATCAGTGAAGTCACCAATGTGCCGTGGTTGTGCGCTGACATTCACTCTTTTAAACTAAAACTAAAGATAAAACCACCACCTAAATTATATATAGGCTTGCAAACTATTATACTGAACAGGAAGACATTTTTCCATGCCTACAGAATCCTGAGACGCGATTATTTAAGGTTTTTGGCTGCCATATTGGATGCCATCTTTCTTTATATATGCTATATGAACTCTTTAACAGAAATACATTTTACTTTTAATTAGTGACTCTGCCTAAAATGTGTATAACCAAAACAAATGCATAAAAACATGACCAGAGGCACATGAGTCCCATGTTAAAACCTTGACTAGCAGCCACCATGAAAAACGGCAGCCATTTTGGAATTTTGAGTGGACACCCAGTAATTTTCAAAAAGTGGCCTGTGAAGATATGTAACAAATTCCATGCTTGTCTCATTAACTGAAGTATTTTAGTAAAAAAATTATTTTATCTGCTACACTAAGAACACACCACATATGTCTTACACCAACGAAAATGTTGATCTTCAACGAAACTACGCTCTCTTGAGCTAGATCCTTACTCTTTCGAATGGGCCCCGATAGCAGACACTGTCCGGGCCGCAAATTTGATAGTATTGCACCAGCCCCGGTTGTTTGACATGCCCCTAGGTTAGTTAAGTATAAGTATGATCACCAATGGATGAGTAATGTGGGTGTGGGAAACATAATGAGACTATTTTCAAGAAAATTCTATGGTTAGTTTTGAAGATATGGCGTCCCGTTTTTTTCAGGGAAAGGTCTCAGTACTCGGTTGAATCTAGGGCCCCTTCTAAACTTCCACACCGTCCTGTATGGCCACTGGAGACAGAGGAAAGGTGTCACGTCTTCACTATCAACATCACCTTATCCTTCTGTTTATTACTCACAATCGCCTGATGCCCAGAATCTTCCCAATAAGCTTAACATTTGTATCTCAGTTATAATTCAGCTGCATTTGGAATTATTTACACCAATTTCATGGATTAATGCATTACTTAACGAGGCGACATTTTGAAACCCAACACCATCAGACGTCTTAAATACTTGATACACTTCAGTTTTCATTACTGTCAGCGGAGCTATTCTGTAACTAAGTAATTATGAAATAACCTTATATTCCTATACTCAAGCATTTCCCTAACCCCGTTCTACTAAATTATTTTTTTTAATTCTATCAATATTATTTCTTGCTATAATACATTGCCCTGGTCATGCTAAGTCTTCATGTCAACTCTTTTTTTCAAACTGAGCAATAACGAGAAATCTTGTGATGTGAGATTTTCCGTTCCCCAGCCTCAACCCTCAGCGAGGTCTCTCTCTTAATCTGAGTATCAGGGACAGGAGATCCTTGTGCAAGGATTTTTTTACATCAGCCATCTCGCGATCTTGAATTTCGGCATCGACACAATACGATGTGTGCAAACTGGAAAATCACACACCCTCAGAATTATAAATTGGAAAATTAATAATAACGAACTAACCTTAAAGAAACCCAGCATCAGAAAGACGAAAATCAAATTCAAAAACACCGCACGGAACGGTTGGAAGCGTCGATTGAAGTCGGTGTTCTTAAGGAATGAAGCCGCATGACGGACGTTGCGAACGAACCCGGCTGAACAAGACCCCAGTCTAATCATTTACAGATGATATAAATTACGACGCCATAAAACAATAGTTTTGCCGTGATTTCCATAAATAACAATCCTCTCTTCCCCTGTCTTGCCATAAATCCAGTGGTTTTCTGAAATAGTATATCCTTTATCATTCATGGTTCATTCTGTTACTTTTTATCATTCATGGTTCCTTCTGTTACTTATTTTTCATAATCAGAAATCATTGCCATGTCGTGTCACACCGACGGTCACGCTGGGTCGAATTAAAAAGCGGCTGAGCGACAAGTTCGGAGTTATTCCTGGCCCTGAGAGAGAGAGAGAGAGAGAGAGAGAGAGAGAGAGAGAGAGAGAGAGAGAGAGAGAGAGAGAGAGAGACACGATGAATACAACTTACAAGATTAAAATTACTTATAAAAATGAAACAGGAGATATTTTAAAAACGGAAACGAAAATGCAGAGGAAGAAAGATGAAAATTTTATATTCAGGACAAAACACCTAACGGAGAACAAAGAAAAGTTGATAATAAATGAAATAACGGACAAGAAACTGAATAATGCCCTGACTGATGTGAGGAAAGAAAACGAGCAAATGTCAATAAAGCAATCGCTTCTTCCATATACGTATCGCATGTCATTAAAAAAGAGGCAACATAAATTGAAGAGATTGAGAGAGAGAGAGAGAGAGAGAGAGAGAGAGAGAGAGAGAGAGAGAGACGATATAAAGCTTCCCTAACCTTTGACTTTTACTTACAGCAGTTGCCTTCCTTTGCTTTTTCGTTTTGCTGATAACCTTAGTTTTGTTATGTTGAAATCAAATCGCACAACCAACATCGTGGTTTCTTTCATGGGGTTTCACTGTAAACTAATGACTAACATAGCGGCAAGGGTTTACATTTTCAAGAGGACGCATATATATACAAAATATTTACAATAAAACCACAAGTTGGAGACATCTTGTCTCCTCTTCAGTGTGGATAAGATCGTCCGCACTGAAGAGGAGACGCGGTCTCGAAACCATTTGTGCATTATGCGCTACAACTGGAACTTGTGGTTCTATCGCAATCATTACAATTCAGTACTGAGCGTCTGACGACACAAAAAACATATCCCCTTCCCGAATAGCGTTCGCATTCAGCCTGCAGCCGCGTCAATAACTTTTATATTCAAAAAAGCATGAAGCTGTTAATGGGAACTTTGATCTTTCATTCAGCAGCTACACCTGAAGGCAGTAGCACTCCTTTTATTTATCCCAAGCATCGTGCTAATGCCCTAGTTCCAGAATAAATAACAGCCAAAGAATTAACACCTACAGTCATAACACCATTCTACAACGCTACTGTAAAATTAGACTTGGAATAAAAGCAACGTTTAACTGATCCAACGGCTCTGAAGAAGTTGAAAATGTGGAAAGTTTAAGATATTATATATATATATATATATATATATATATATATATATATATATATATATATATATATATATATATATATATATATATATATATATATATATATATATATATATATATACACCTACATACACACCGACCATACCATAGACAAACTATGATCAGAAAAGCTCACCTAAGTTTTCAACGCCGGCGAGCTGCAAAAAGAGTGCGTTGCTTCTGTCAGTAATTTTGAAGAACTTCGGCATTTTGTAACGGAGAGCCGTTCTATCTCGTAACTTTTAGGCTACGCCTTATAGTAGGAAACCAGTGAATAATTACGAAATGTTTATCATAGGAAGAGAATGAGTTTAGAAAAGCAACTAAAGTGGCACGAGGACAAGAGTAGGGCTTTATGTTAAAGAAACGAATAAAGCACGACTGCTCTCCCTCCCCCGTAGGGAGGTAGTGCCCGTCAATGCACCTCATGCTGTGCACTCTAAGCATTAGTTGAGGTTCTTAGCAACGTCCATTCGACCGCTAGCCGCAACCCCTTTCATTCCTTTTACTCTAACTCCGTTCATATCTTCTTTCATCCATCTTAATTTCCACCCTCTCCCAACAATTGATTTATAGTGCAACTGTGTAGTTTTCCTCCTGTTACACCTTGCAAAATGTTTTACTGTCAATTTCCTTTTCAGCGTTGAATGACCTCATAAGTCCCAGTGTTTGGCCTTTCGCCTAACTATGATATTCCTTTCCTCCATGACCTCTCTCTCTCTCTCTCTCTCTCTCTCTCTCTCTCTCTCTCTCTCCATTTCGAGGTTATAGAACTAGAGTCTCAGATACCGAATTTATGTCTCCTTGAAGACATAATAAACAGCAGACTAGGCCGAGCGGAAGGTGCAAAGTCCAGCAGCTATGATTTGTACCGAGAAGCATAACCATAAATCTCGCGAGGTACACAACGCTCTCTAGATGCCGACATTCAACTGAGACCTTCCTTATAACAGAAGGAGGATCATGTGAGGGGGAGGATCAAGTCAGCGCCCGTTATGTTTGAAGGTCGAGTGACCAGATCAAGTCAGCTTGAGCTGCGATGCTGTACGAAAGATTAACGGCGCCTGACACAACTTATGAAGTGTAAGCCATACCTTTCACAAAATAAATATCTGCAAAATTTAGCAAAGCAAATGTGTAAGTTTATGCACCGCAGTGAAATAAAATAATGATTAATGCAATAGATACCAATTGCATATGAATTTTTTATCTCACTGACTCGCGTGATTAAGAACATCATCGATCCCAGAAAATGCGAAATAACAGATGTTTCTTTTAGTGCGACCGATCATAAAAAGTCTTTTTTGTAAACGACTGTTGTGCATTATCAGTGTCATAATGATTATATCATATCTACAGTAACCATTCTAATAATTATCCTAATATTTTCTTTATGCATTACTTTTGGCCACATTTAAAAGATACGAACTCGCAAAGCAACCGACATGCATTAACGGCACTTTACCTTCACCTGCTTGATCAATATGGACCCTCCATCCAATTACATAGCTGGTGTTGTGGCAAGGATTACCTCTGGTGACTATACAAATACTCCATACCTTATTTGGAGTCAGCGTTCCAGAACAATCTGATCTTGAGACTGTATGCACACAGGGGATTTCCTACAGTTACACAGATAAAGGAAATCGCGTCCACAACTACGGTAAAAAAAAAAGTAATGTGGCTAAAGGTCTGTTATATACACAAGGTCACGGGCAGTGATCTCTCAGTTTTTAACACCCAATGACCCTCATCACTGGCTAAGCTGGCGAACATAAATTTTGAGAAGGATCAGACAGCTAAATAACCGTAAAATAGTAAACAGCTGTAACATTTGTGCTTCATTATCTTAACTCTCCATACCCTCTCATCACCCTCAAGCCCTCTTTCTCTCTTAAATGTTTTGGTATCATTGCCGTTCACAACAGATTCCCAGGACTGGTAAGCTTTGATTTTTGGGAGGAGACTGTTAGTCCCAGGCAAACGTTCCCACACATCGTCACCAGATCTTGCGTGCCAGTAAATTCTCATATTTACCCATCAGTTTTTATCTGGCTTCATACTATCCCCGTTACTTATGAAAGTCTATTTGACAAATTCGAAATACGTTATTTGAAAACTCATCTCTCTGATGGGAAGGAGGAAAAGTATAAAATTTAATTATGAAATTAAATATATATATATATATATATATATATATATATATATATATATATATATATATATATATATATATATATATATATATATATATATATAAAATCATGAAGCTACAAATGTTGTTTAATATCAAATTCACGCTACCTCAGGAGTATCCCCGATGAGGAATGATCACCGAAGGAGAATTTATAAGTGATAAATAGATCGGTACTGCCGGGTCTCGATCCCATGACGCAGTTTCCTTCCAACAACCCCAGTCGACGGTATACCCACCCGGCAGTACCGATCCATTTATCACTTATAAATTCCCCTTCGGTGATTATTCCCCATCGGGGATATTCCCGAGTAGCGCGAATTTGATATTAGACATCATTTGTAGCTATGAATGTATATAAATCACGGTGTGATAAAAATTTCATATATATATATATATATATATATATATATATATATATATATATATATATATATATATATATATATATATATATCAGCCCCAGTCACTTAGGAAAAAAATAAATGACGAAAAAGGTGAGCCAAATCTGTTTTTCTCAGGGCATATAAACATGCTCAGGAAAAGGATAACACCATAAACATGTCAGTCGTAGCATTAACGACAAACGACGTCATCAAAGTATCATCAAGTGAATCGGTGGCCTAAGCCGGGTTTCTCTCTCTCTCTCTCTCTCTCTCTCTCTCTCTCTCTCTCTCTCTCTCTCTCTCTCTCTCTCTCTCTCTCTCTCTCTGCTGCCTCAATGCACGTTTTGAACTCCCCAGCCGTAAAAGCACAATGCTCTCGATTCCAGACCACCGTCAATCAGAGGAAAATGAAATGATGATGCATTATAAAGCGCGGAATTATTTGAAGCTTTTAACGGAAGACAACAGAAGGCTTAGGATCACCATGCGCTCAATACCACGACTGGGTGCATCTTTCGTTGGTAAGCATATGAATCAATGGAAACAGACATAACGCAAAAATACGAGAGAAGTGCTTTTAAACTAATCCACTGGACACAACAAACATGAAAGTGTCTCCATAGATATATACTGTACCAGCAGAATAAAAATATTACAGGAAAAGGCACAAACATTATATCTGAACATTAGTACTGTGACAAGAAAGGTAACGCAGAGTGCTACTTCAGTTTCCAATCATAGTATAACTTAGGGGAGAAGTCTTAGTGACCGAGTTAACAAGTACTGCATTGCCAAAAAAATCTTTCCAAGGAAGAACCTGTCGTGGCGCAAAAATACGAGCCCTTCAGGCATCATGATTTTAAAATCATAATCGAGAATGGTTCTACTGTTTCATCAGCCATAACTACTTGATAATTATGAACTAGTGTTA
The DNA here is from genome assembly GCF_040412425.1 of Macrobrachium rosenbergii. Lineage (NCBI taxonomy): Eukaryota > Metazoa > Arthropoda > Malacostraca > Decapoda > Palaemonidae > Macrobrachium > Macrobrachium rosenbergii. The sequence continues at coordinate 11,850,572 of NC_089762.1, read as the reverse complement.
GTACATACATAAATGCATACATACAATTACAAATAAGTATATCTGGGTCTATCAATAACAATTTGGAACAACTCCAGCCGACATTCCCACTGAGGATCTCAAATACCGCACCACCATATAATATCGGTCTTCTCCTCCGGCTCTCTGGAAATTTCTGTTGCTTCCTCTCATGACGCTGCCCTGCCTCCTCCACTCAGTCAAATTATGCATTAAGAGACTCGATGAGATTCTCGCCGGCAAAGTTTTCTCATCAGGAGAGGGCAACGGTTTCGTCTTCAAAACTGATGGCAGCGAGCTGTGAAGAAGGTGAGAGGGATTTGGGGGAAGGGGGAAGGGGGATGGGGGAAGGGGTCGGCAAAGAAACAATTGAATTCGCAGACCACGACCACTAAATTATCATCGTTACAAACAACAAAGTATAACAAACATCTCGTATAAATAGAATCTAGGCTTGTGTGAACAGGTCTGTAAAAAGCTGCTTGTCTGCTTTCATCAAAATGACTGAAAGACATTATGCAGATTTGTATAATCTCTCTCTCTCTCTCTCTCTCTCTCTCTCTCTCTCTCTCTCTCTCTCTCTCTCTCTCTCAAAGTGTTTCCTGAAGCCAATAGTTTGTTTTAATTCAAAGTTAGGGTTTTTTTCACCTATGGGGCCAAGAGTAGAAGCCTTCATAATTGGTTCGTTTGTTGTCATTCATGGTTGTTATTCCCCTTATTTTGAAGAGTGTTTCCCGTTGCAGTCCGACCAGCATAAAATTATAACAGAAATTTTACACCTTTGATGCATACGTATGTACATATAAATATATGTAGGCAATAACATATTAAAGGTACCGAAGAATAGGAAATATATATACTGATAATTGATGGGTTTTACCCTTTTCTTTTCCGAAGGTCTCGCTCTGGGACTCTTCCCCAGACCAAGACCTGAGTCCTGTCTCAGACCAAGCGAGAAAAGGAGCAAAATCTCGACGAAATACGCACATATGTCGTAGAGGACCACAAAGCGAAATTAGACGGCAGAAGGGCATATTTTTCCTTCCTGCTCCTTCGAGGAATGAAAGCACCGGAATATATTTCGATTCAACGACAAGAAAACTGGAGGGTAATGGCAATAGAACCCCTCAACCCACCCTCTCCTAGGACTCCCACCCCCCTCTCTCTCTCTCTCTCTCTCTCTCTCTCTCTCTCCTTTATTCTATTCTTTCCTTTATAGAGACAACATTACCTTAGATTCTTTCCTTTATAAAGACAACAGAGAGAGAGAGAGAGAGAGAGAGATTCTGATATAATAATTCAGTTTTCTGGTAATGTATGACATGTAAGCTTTACCATCTTTTATGTTTTCTGTAACAAGGTGTTTACGAATTTTGACTTCTGATACCCTATTAAAAACGTATGCTTCGCAAAGATGACTTTTTTTTCGGAATCTGAGATCACTATTAGCATTTTATCCATTCCGGCTTCTAGGTAATACATGAGTTTTGAAATTCTTGACAAAAGCCCTCAAGAAGAGAAGATGCACGTCTTTTTCTCATATCATAAAGATTTAAACACACACACACACACTATATATATATATATATATATATATATATATATATATATATATATATATATATATATATATATATATATATATATATATGTGTGTGTGTGTGTGTGTGTGTGTGTGTATGTGTGTGTGTGTGTGTGTGTGTGGATAAATGAACGAAAATAATGCCTGTTCCTCACGATATCCTTAATGCCCACCATATCTTCAATGTCAAACCTTATACTGTATTAGGGATGAGAACTGCGGGTGAACGGAAGCGCGCCATCAAGCTGACATATGCTTTAGCGAAGTGAAAGTAGTTACTAAGAAGTCTAAGATAGTGTCAAAGTGATTCATAATACTTATGAATTAATGAACACAGCATTTCGATATTTTTAGAAACTATAAAAGTATTATCAAAATGTAACACGAAAGCAATAACATCAATAAAGACAGTAGTGATGAAACTTCAATGCAAGCAACACCTGTCTTTGAAGAAAACCTCCAGGCAACAGCACTGCGAAGAATGATTAATTACTCGTATTCTAGGATGTTGTACACATTCCACTGGTGTGTGCGATGGAAACAGAATGATTCCTTTGAGAAATGCACTCCTCTCTCTCTCTCTCTCTCTCTCTCTCTCTCTCTCTCTCTCTCTCTCTCTCTCTCTCTCTCTCTGTCACACACATAAACGGTTGAGAATTAATGTTTGTTCCTCCTGAATCTAAACAGCAATGTGGAAACAACATTCTTCTTCTACCTGAAATAGCGACAACAATTTTCTGCCTTCCTCATCATTAATCTCATAAAGTCATTCAATCGTGAGTTGTCCATTTGCACTGCATTTTCCAATTTTGTTTCTTCCTCTGCTGTTTTCTTCTTAATCTTTACTACTTACGTATCCCATTCTAAATCTTATTCTCTTGAACAACAACAACCTTACAAATGAAACCGTAAATCTTAATTTCCGGTGTCAGATTTAACAGCTTGAGTGAAATGAATCTTTGGCGAAAGCCTAAAAGATTCGAAAAAGGAACAATTCTGACTGATGAGATGACTACCAAAACCGGAAACTTGATTTCCTGGAAGCACCGATCTTAAGGTAATGACAGTTTCCCCAACCAGAAACGCCCCTGAGATCGAAGTTACCAAATAGAAGGCAACTGACGAAAACGGGAGAGCAAACTAACGAGACTACTGATTCATACGATCAGCAAACGCATAAAAATAAAAAAAAAAAAACAGGAAATGCAGTGTAAGAGATCTTTGGCGAAGGGGAGAAGGGCGGCCAAGAAACAATAAACTCCCGAAAAACACGTATAAAGAAAAACTCCTTTTGTCAGGCTTTGAACTCCTCTTTACCACTTGAACTTCGACCTTAAACATACGGTAACTGCTCTCCAACTTTCACATCACGTCTCGTAAAGACTCGACAACAATAATTCTTTGTGCGGGAAACAATTCCAGGGTATAACATAAGTTGCTTTGGCCAGTTTTCCGCTTTTAACACAGACCAGATTAAAATCAATTGAAACACAGTAACACAATTCTGCTCGCATCTGTAAGCTGATTTGGGAAATATGTAACCTGAGTGTACCACTCAGTCAGAACAAGAGGTGATGCAGAATCTGTCATTTTCTGCAATTCACCTCTTCGCAAATTTGTACGGCCATGACACAGTACGGTGATTTATATCGAGCTCCGTATTCTTCGTTTGTCTACTTCACTCTCACTCTCTTTGAGACACCCATATGATGTGTCACTAATTTTGCAAATGATATTTTCATTCTATCACATATAAAGCCACAAATAGCCCATCAATATCAGATTCGCCATACTTTGTGAAAAATTTAAAGTTGTTTACAGTTATTAAAAAGAAATACTAAAATATATAGATTTTAGGGAGTAAACAAGGTCTGTTGATGGGACACTCATTCTTGTCCACAAATGAGATTACGGCTCCTCCGCCCCCACTTGCTAATATTTGTTATATATATATATATATATATATATATATATATATATATATATATATATATATATATATATATATATATATATATATATATACAGGGTGTAACACTAGAATTCAACAATCGCAAGTGAAAGTTGCTCAGCACCATTTACACTACTTACTTGATACGTTACCGCTGTTAGCTGATCGTTGAAGTTAGATTACTTGCAATAAAAAGAGTCATAATTAAAATACTATCAATCCACATGCCTTATTCACTTCATCCCTACCCCAACCCCGCCAACAACATCCCAGACTATTCCAACCTATCGCATGAAAGCAGCGCCAATGATAACAGTTATCTTAAAATTCCTCTCACCTACAAACGAAGCCTTATAATGCATATGTTTAAAGAGCATTTTCTGCTCAAAATGGCTTTTTCTTTCATCTCCCAAAATATTTGCATAAACTCGTGTTACACCCTGAATATATACATATTTTTATAAATATAAATACATATACATGTATATATGTTTTACACATCACACACACACACACACACACACACACACACACACACATATATATATATATATATATATATATATATATATATATATATATATATATATATATATATATAATATATATACATATACATATATATATATATATATATATATATATATATATATATATATATATATATATATATATATATATATATATATATAGAGTGCAGTCTCCTTAATTTGTGTAAACATTCTAATTTTCGGAAATACTTCAGCCATGGCAGGTCATACTTTAGAAGTAGGTTGCTGATTGAAATTACCGGTGGTGATTTTCTGTTTGACAATAATTTTACAAAGATGAATTGCGCTCATTTCTTTTCTTTATCAATTTTCCGGTGACTTTTGGTGACAAACTCAAACTATAATATTTCAAAATTCTTCCAGTGATGTGTGAACAAGTTGGAAGTAGGTGTGGCTCACTCCGGACCTTCATTCTCTGGTGAATAACATTTTTTTTTCCTCAGACTATTATAAAAGTAGGGCAGCTCCTGACTGACAACTACAGTGTTTATTCTGGCCCTGTGGCTATTGGCAAACTTCACCTCATCATGTCCTCATTAGAAGTCACAATGCATGGTGTAGTAATCTTCCCCTTTCTTCCTAACCATATACTGTACATACATACATGCATACATAAATACACACACACACACACACACACACACATATATATATATATATATATATATATATATATATATATATATATATATATATATAAACATATATATATACATATATATATATATATATATATATATATATATATATATATATATATATATATATATATATATATATATATATATATATCCTCCGTGTGTATTTTGTAGAATCTTGGGGACAAACCTTTTACCATCTAACTTTCTACGACCACCGTTGAGAGTCCTCATGAGGAAAGCACGCGGCAAAAGACGGCCTATATTCGTGTTTTCTTCATGATTGCATGCAATGATGCTGCATGTATTTTCCCGTTTACCCTACCATTACAAGTCACGTTGCAGAGGTCATGAAACGGTGTTTCTTACCTCTACAACACGATTTCAGATATGATAAAAATGATTATTCATGTGACGAACAGCTAAATCAATTCGATGTACAAGCAATTACTAGAATGCATGTATGTCTCAAAGAAAGAAAAGTAAATTTGATTTATATTTCATCATTTGCTGCTCTCTTGATGACACTTCTTAACAGCCACATAAATAAATTACTCTGGCAAGCAATATGATTCAGTATGAAGATCATACAAAATTCATGCATTAGTAAACAACCCTGTTAGTTAGGGCCGCAGTTGTACCATTGGCAATATATCTAGAAAAAGCATTTTTCCAATGTTTAAGCTGCTCATTTACTTCGGATAGAAATGTAATAAGTGCACGCCTTGAACTATCGTTTCTCTCTGAAGAATCAAATAAGAATTAGGCGTTCTGCATGAAGTCAACATACCAGTTTAATCTTCTACTTGATTTTGTCAAGCAACATTTTCCTGGGATCATCGGAGGCTTGCCTGGATTTGAATTCTAATCATGAATAAAGAACTATCTTTAATATCCAACTGAGAATACTAACGTAGGAACCATTTTAAATCACAGCGGCGTCTACCTGGAATTTTATTCTCGCCGCCTCTAGAAAAAGAGCAACACTAAACTGCTCTTTAAGAAAGCAGCGTCAATGCTACTTTCCAAGAACTTTTAAACTGGTCTTATATCAGTATGCTACAGACTCATGACTGATTATCTTCAACGCATTCTAAAACGACAACATACTCAAGAAACACATAAATCCCTGATTTGTTACGCGTCATTTTCTGAGAACCATAAGGACGACTATCATGCGATCCAATAATTTTGGCTTATAACCTCAATCAAAAGACTTGACAGTGTTCTAGAACTTTCATAATTACGAACAGCCCGTCTAATCCGAACATATACATATGCCCTACTACTTTTCTTCTTTCTCAAATCCTTCTTCTTTATCTTTATTTACTTTTTCTTCTTCTTCCACATGCTCAAAGTCTTTCTCCTTTCAAGAATTTCACTATTCGCAATTAAACTTTGTTTACGTAATTCTTGTGAATTTCCAAGATCTGGCTTAGCTGATTATCCAGGGATTCTGCCAACGGAGTAGGGAACTTTTTGTCCAATTCTGAAGTTACGCAGATTTTTGTATTCAGTGTAAAAACATCTGTTTTGTATTCCCAAGAATGGCATTCCACACGTCAAAACATACTGAAATGAAAGAGCGTACAACTGGAAAAAGTAAGGACTAGATTTATTATAATTTTATATAAATACCATGAAATTTCACATTTTTCTTCAATTGTAAATGGAGAGCATGTTCCCTTAGAGGAAAAGGAAGAGGTGTTTTCTTTTTCCTTTGCTTCACCTGTCACTTGAAATGCCTTAAACTCCAGGAAACTTAAGGACATCTGTTTCAAAGACCTGCCAGCAAAAGTTAACTTATTTCCAAAGTTCTCTTTGCTCAGATACGTACTTCAAGAGGCGAGTCTATCGTTCCCTTCGGGATCAGGTCCCACTCTATTTCCATTCCTTTTCTCTCACTTGTTTGCTCCAGGCCCGGAGGGCAGAAGGACTGCAGGTTGCTCCTCCCAACGGGACCAGAATGATTTTTGGTCGATTCTCGGGAAGTACTGATATTCGATAGCAATCACTGTCCACAGTAACGCCTTTATGGAAAATTTTAAAATGCATAACTCAGTCCTTTTCAGTCTCGTTAACCTTTAGCTTGAAAATGTAATGGAAATTCTGGTTTCAAAACAGCAATATGTAATAAGGGCATTAAACCATGGTATAATCGGACGATTTCATCTGAATTCGGAGACTGATGCAAAACCTAAAATGCGATCATTTTCATCATAAAATGACATATTTAACACAACGGTGATTTTAAATATCAACTGAAAGCTGACGTTCCCTTTGCACCAAAGTAATTCACTTCGTTATAGTTCCCAACATTTCCATGTATTTTCCAGTTTCATTCTTAAACGATTGCTCTTGTCAGTACTTACCCACTCAGTTGAAATTCATGGCGCAACACTGAATAAAGCCTCGACAAAGGGCAAAAATCAACCGCCGAAGGAGAGATGTGTCACTCGTAATTCCAATGCTACCAATCACACAATTAACGAGGGAGATAAAAATGAAACGTCAAAGAAGGGGAGGAAGAGGATAAAAGAATTATGCAGTGAGTCAACTAAATGTTGTTATCAGTCTTTCAACAAGACCTGATGAATTTCTAATAATGAACCTTATAGCAGTGAAGCATTTCATAGATGCTATGACAATCTTTGTCTTCCTCAACTGTCACATCATAATGGGCTTCAGGATCTAAATAACGACCTGAAACACTGAAGGACAAGTTGTGAAATGCTGCCCATACTAACTGACTCTCTCTCTCTCTCTCTCTCTCTCTCTCTCTCTCTCTCTCTCTCTCTCTCTCGTACAATTTTTTTTTTTTGGTTGAACCACACGGCGCAAAATAGACACCTGGGCGTCGAAAACTTTAATATAATTCTGAAAGCTTAAAATATATCTATTTCTTAATCATTTACCATTAGAATGCATCCTCCAGTATTAATAAGTGAATCGCATCAGCTAAAGCCAAAAATATTTTTCTTTAATAGTTGAGTATGTACTCTTCTAAGCAGTACATAGTAAATATGTAAACAGCACAAGCTAAGTTCCAAGCGCCGTTTTCAATGCCCTTTTACAGATCAGACTGAAAATACACACAAATTTGAAATCTTTTATCGCAAAGTAACGAATGCCAGTCTCGACTGCAGAGTGAACACATAAAGTAAGAAAAAGATTATAATGCACATTACAGGCTTAGAGTTTGCTGTAGGAAGCTGTCAGTTAGCAAGAAGGAAGCTTTTCTCTTCCCTTAAGTAGAATATCAAGCATTTGCAGCGTGGTCGCTTTCACTGGAAAAGCTAATTATTGCTCATGAGCGCTGAAGAGCCCCAGCCACAAAGTTCTTTCGAGTGCTCGTGCTTTCGAACTGAATTCCTCATTGCTTTTCATTACCTGTCAGAAAACCACCTTCTCATTTCTATTTCCAGTCAACAGCTAGACTCTTTAATTTGTAGGTTGGATGGTTAAACGCCGGTTTAGGACTCGTTAACTGATACTACAAAAAGACGTCGCCACTTGAGTCATCGACCTCCGATCGCCTCATGATGTGTCTGATCGCAATCATTTTCAGTAACTTTAAAACTAACGCGTTTTCACCATTTCAAATATAACCCTTGTTAGCTGTACTTACTTTAGATAACAAATACTAACGGTACTTCTCAGATCTCAACCTCAAAGGACAAAAAAGGGTAAAGAAGACCCAAGAGGGACCAAATATTTGCTGTGCATTTTTCGATTCTTTCTTGCTTTCGTTGCCTTCTCATTCTCGACTCGGAATAATAAAGGATCCTTTGCAAATATAAACTTTCCCTATCTCTTCTGCATACCTGAAAACATGAAACCTCATTCTACAAAACCTTTTCCATGACCCCATATAAAATTTTAAATGTTATCACTTTGTCAAAATGACAAACTTGTTGTCACTGGTATCACTATGTGTTTATTCTGATTATGCTGTAAGTAACATCATAAACACTCTGTACAATGACACACATACACACTATATATATATATATATATATATATATATATATATATATATATATATATATATATATATATATATGTGTGTGTGTGTGTGTGTGTGTGTGTGTGTGTGTGTGTGTGTGTGTGTGTGTAGTATCTACTGGTCACTTTTAACCAGATACAAATGTAACTGTAAAATAGCCACAACGCCATCTTAACTTGTCAGAATTCTTCGCATTTTTTGGATACGCTTGTCACTGCAAAGCCTTCAGATCCTAGTACAAGGAATATGAAGCGGTATGATGTCCGGTAGCGGGAAACGAACCAACACACATATATATATATATATATATATATATATATATATATATATATATATATATATATATATATATATATATATTTTATACATATATGAACAAAAGCCAATCCCCAAATACATATTTTATACATATATGCAAAATCAATCCCCAAATACACAGGGGTATGCGAAAATCATGGCCTCGACTGTGACAAAAAGCCTATCCCAGAATCACTTACTCAAAGAATGATACAATACACACGCTCAGTAAAATATGGTCAATCGAGCCCAGCTATTTTCAGCCACAAAAATCATCTGAATCGTCGGATGAATTTGAAAATGTCATATATAATCTATAGCAGCAATAGTCAGTTCAAAACCCAGATGGTAGAATCAGTACCGATAAAACAAAGAAATACGATGAACCTCTCAAAAGGAGCAAGGCATTTAGAACTGACTGATAAAATCTTCCTCCAACCAGAGTAAATAGGATATGAAGAGGTTTTCAACAGGAGTGACATAGTGGTCGACTTCTGGAACATTCCTTCAGCTTTATAAATATCAATGTTCTGTACCTCTTAATCCATTACCTGGCTGTTGAGTGAAACAGAAGTTTCCGAAATATAACACTGTAAAATCCAGTCTCTTTGGCGTTTTTATGGGCAACCTTTATTATATATATATATATATATATATATATATATATATATATATATATATATATATATATATATATATATATATATATATATATATATATAAATGTCTTTATATATACATATATATATACATATATATAAATATCTTCTTCTTCTTCTTCTTCGTCTTTAACGTGCATTTTTCCCATTATTATATGGGGTAAGCACGATGCCTTCTTTTGAAGGACTTTGATTTGGCGGTGGGGTAGGCCGTAGCCTCGATCGGCTGCCCTGCCTGACATCGCTTAGACCCCGGTAGCGAATGTGTACATGTTACCAAATCCCCAGCTCCCTTTCTTCCAGCAGCGAGGAGAACTGGGCGAGTAGGTTGACAGTTCGAGACGTGTGAGGTGTCTCTTATGTTTTTGAAGGTGTTGGAGTGGCTTTGTTTATGTGTGTATTAATCTATAACACCCATTTGCTTTCAGCAAACCTATCCGTTGATTACATACTTAATCCTGGGGTGTCTACACGGATAGCAAAGTGTCCACCTCGCTGACCGGTCGGCTGCGGGGATTGAACCGTCGCCATAGACTTCTATGAAGTCTGAGGTTGCTGCTTCTACCAACCGAGCCATCGAGGCTCCACATATATATATATATATATATATATATATATATATATATATATATATATATATATATATATA
>NC_089762.1:11807742-11835242 GCF_040412425.1 Macrobrachium rosenbergii | reverse complement strand
TATTGAACTGAGAATCTCAAGTGCTTAAGAGATTAGTGAGGTAAATGAATGAATATATATCTATTCACAAACACATACACATATATATATACATATAATATATATACATATATATATATATATATATATATATATATATATATATATATACATATATATATATATATATATATATATATATATATATGTATGTATATATATATATATATATATATATATATATATATATATATATATATATATATATATATATCAATCAATCAATCATTTCCTGTGGCACTCACATGGATGCATAGGGTCTCGATGGACTCACACCACCACATTCTGTCCTGGGCTAACTCCTCAAGATCTCCCCAACACTCATCTCCAGCTTCCCGCCTCATTGTCCTCAATCAGGTCTCCTTTGGCCTACCTCTACCTCTTCTACCAAGGGCAACCCACCTGGTGGGTCGTGGACTATTCCTCGTTCTCTATATACACGGAGTAGCCACTTCCAGCGTGAGAACCTAACATACTTATCGACCGGCTGCACCCCGTTACTTCTCTAATTCTGCTATTTGATATCCTATCCCTCCAATTAATTACCAATATTCTTCTGAACGCCTTATTTTCTAATGCTAAGAATTTATTATCTGAAGTCACTGTACTGCACCATGACTCAAGCCCATAAATCAAAATACTCCTAACCATTACCTTATAAATTTTAATTTTTGTATACACAGAAAAACTGCTGTTATTCCAAATATTTTTAAGCATTCCCATTGCCTGGAGAGCCTTTTTTAATCTTTTCAAAAATTCTGTGTTCAGAGAACCATCCTTATCTAAGAAAGTACATAAATATTTAAACTTATCCACTTGCTTTACAGCCACGCCTTCAATTAGACAATCCTGTGCATTTTCAATATCATATTCATGATTTCAGTTTTTCCATTATTAATAACCAAACCAACCTTTCGACCTTCACTCACTTGACAATCCAACACTCTCTGCATCTCTTCTGGTCCCTCGCAGATCAAAACTATATCATCAGCATAATCTAAGTCAAGAAGTTTCCCATTTTCTCCCCAGAGTATACCTGGATCCGTTTCTCTTTTAACCATTCTCATAACATAATCTACGAACAATACAAGCAACAGAGGAGACAGAATGCCACCCTGGATCACACCAGACTTAACCTCAAATGTATCGCTCAAACAACCATCAACCATCACTTTACAAGATGTGCCCTCATGCATGTTCATAATAACCCTCACACACTTTTCCGGTATTCCATAATGCCTCATGATTTTTCCCATAGTCTGTCTCAAAATACTACGAAAGGCCTTTTCAAAATCAACAAAGCAAAGACTTAACAGAGTTCTCATTTCATTAGCTTGCTGCATTAAATGCCTAACTATGAAGGTCTGATCACTGCAACCCCACCTCTTTCTAAAACCGGCCCGTTCATCCCTCAGAGTACCATTAACCACTGGCTCCAACCTATCTAACAATACTCTACTGAAAATTTACAAGGACTACAGGTGACAAAGTGATTCCCCTCCAGTTACCACACCTACTCAGATCTCCTTTCTTTGGAACTTTAATGATCTCACCATTCTTCCAACCTGATGGTATTGTACCTGTCACCCACATCTCATTGCATAGTATCTTCTAGACAAATACTAATCTATCCTCTTCCACTTTACACATTTCCAGGAATAAACCATCCTCTCCTGGTGCCTTATAGCTCTTTAACTGTTTTATGGCCTTGACTACTACAGTACTTTTAGCCTGATCTCACATGCATCAATATCTAAATCGTCTGGGGGGACTGGTCTGTTAAGAACTGTCTCAAAGTGCTCTTTCCATCTATTTCTGATTTCAACATTTTTGGTCAATAAATTACCTTTCATATCCCTGACTGGTGTATCCTTACGCTTACCAGCCCTGCCACTCAGCTCTCCAATTTTTATTCATTAATTTTCAGTTTCTGCAACCTTTTCATTAACAGATCTTCTTTTATCTCTCTTTCTTAGTCTTTTAACTTCTGAAATCCAAACTCAAGTACTTAGTTCTTGCCAGTTCAAAACCATCATTAGCAAAATGCATCCCACTCCTTAATTTTGCCTCATCACTCTTTTTAATCATATCCCATGTTTCCTCAGACATCCAAATCTTTTTCCTCAATCTGAGACTCCTTCTGATCGTACGACCAGCAGCCTGATGTAAAACTTTATCCATAGTCCCCGACATCTCACCTACACTTCTCCCTTCCTCCTCCAATGTTTCCAACACCAAACAAGTAAAAAATGCTCCGAAATTTCTTCATCACAATCAAGTTTTCTGTACAGCTGCTACAGCTTATAATCATAGGCCACCGAAAATAGGGTTATCTTTCGGTGGTCTCGGTTTAATGCTGTATGAGCCGCGGCCCATGATACTTTAACCACTGCCCGGTGGTGGCCTATCCTGTATCGTTGCCGGAAGCACGATTATGGCTAACTTTAACCTTAAATAAAATAAGAACTACTGAGGCTAGGCTGCAATTTGGTATGTTTGATGACTGGAGGGTGGGTGATCAACATACCAATTTGCAGCCTTCTAGCCTCAGTGGTTTTCAGGATCTGAGGGCGGACGGAAAAAGTGCGGACAGAGTAAAGTGCAGACGGACAGACAAAGCTAGAACAATAGTTTTCGTTTACAGAAAACTAAAACCTGTTTCTGCAGTCTATTCTAAATTCCTCCTTTTCCTTTCCTTCCCTTCTAAGCATATAAGTATTGTACCTTTCAACAGCTTAAGCCTCATATTTGCAACGCTGAGTTGATGATCACAACAAATATCTCCCCGATTAACACGAACATCTGTGCCTTTTACTAAAAGCAAGATGGTCAATCTGATTTTTATATTTTTCACACGGTGACACCCATGTCGTCTTGTGTATATTGTGATGGTGAAAAAGTGTGCCCCTATTGACTAAGTCATTTGCTAGGCAGGAAATCCAAACCTTACTCCATTTTCATTCATCCTACCACCGACACCCACTTTACCCATACAAACCTCAAATCCTTCATTCAAGCAGCCCACTATTACAATGAAGTCTCCATTACAAATCAAAACATCATGTCTAGCAACACTTCCTATTCCTTCCTGCATCTTTCCATAAAATGCGTCTTTCCTTTAATCAGGTACATCATTAGTGGGTGCATAACACACACACACACACACACACACACACACAGACTGATGTTACCATGATTTGACTTAAACCGTGCGTACAACAATCGCTCTTCAATAGGATCCCATTCACATAGAGCCTTCTCTGCCTTTTATCCCAACAGCAATCCTACTCCTTGATAATGCCAGACGTCAATAAACATAAATTATTCTCCAAATCCAATTTATCAATTCCAGTTAGTCTTATCTCTGTTACAGCACAAATGTCTAATTCTTAACTTTGAAAAACTGCCACTAACTCTTCAAATTTTGCTATCCTGATTTAGCATTCTCACATTCCTATTGCCAATTTTGATAGTACTTTTAGGAGACCATGAGATTCTTAGCACCCCATGCCCATTTAAGGGCGGCACGTGACTGGGGGCCATTCCTCTTCTGTCAGAGTCCGTCAAGGTTTCTTTGGCTAACTGCATGAACACTTTGCCACAGTGTTGCAGTTGTAGTAGGCAGCTGACTTGCCTGCATGCCCACACCTGAAAGGTTTAGCTATGCTGAGGCCAATCGCATGCCGGCGTGCTTTCCAGCCATTTCACTCTCAAGGAGTTTATCCGCCTGGGAAGCAAGCACTCCCCTGCTCCCATGGTCATTGATCAGTGTGGGTAGTGGGTGATCACTCCCTCACTAGCTATATACAGTGTGTAAAGCCACACTCACCAAAATATAATGCCACGCTCACCACACACACACACACACACACACACACACACACATATATATATATATATATATATATATATATATATATATATATATATATATATATATATATGTGTGTGTGTGTGTGTGTGTGTGTGTGTGTGTGTGAATGTAATTGTAATAACCACAATGCCCTCTTAACATCTTGATTTAATCAGACAATTCGGATGTGCTTGTTACTACGAAGCCTAATAATATTTATACACATGTATATATGTATATACTCATATATGTATATATATGTATATATATACATATTTTTCACGAGCCTAGCCCGGGGTTGGTCTATCTAACCCTAAACACAATCTAAACTCATCTGACTACTTCGCTAAACCCATGAAAAGAAGTAAGTTAACAGTAAATTAAATGGTTTTCAAAAGAAATGCAAGATTTCACTAGTTAGACTTTATTACAAAGATCAGAAGGATATTGCAAAGGGAGCTCCTTACTAGCTCCTTGGCACTGATATTACATTAGTCACAAAACAAAGAGTGCCAATATCAAAAGCCTTTATGATCTATGGTGAAATTTCTTAATTACAGAATTAATTCTACTCTGAAACACTCTGGTAGGACCTCTAAAGATAAGTAAATATACAGAACTCTGCCATGCAACATATAAGTCTTCAGAAATTACTCTTGAATTGTTCTTCCACGTTGAGAATTCAGGAATTGGCACCGTGGACAAATTTATTGTCACTCTGTTGCAAAGAAAACACTTTCACAGTTACGTAGGGAGTGCTGAAGGCTGAGAGGGAACAATATGCAATAGCAAATGCTATGAGATGCAAGGGGTAGAAATATCAGAAAGAATGAAAATTATGGTGGAAGAATGGGCATTGTAACAAACTCCAAATCCAGACTGCACCTTTTCCTGTACGATGCATTGTCTTGATGTGTGGGCCAGGCCTTGTGCAATAAGGCAAGGGACTTTGGTGGGACTATGTGAGCATGACGGAGTTTGACTGGGTCAGAAAGGGAGAGGGCGGTCGGAGACCAACCCGGCAAGGGCTCTACTCTGATTCTGGCTGGTAACGAACTCAAACTCATGACCCCTGGTCAGGTCCTTATATAGCCTTCGCTCCCACCTTCAGTCTCTGCCCCGAGTGTGGGAGTTTTGTTTGTTAACTCACCAGTTCCCATGTTTTGGCGGCATCCACAGGAGTGGTGCTGGAACTAGGAGATGAACAACAGTACCCAGGGGAAATTAAAGGCTGACAAAGGCAGGATAATAGGCTTAGAGAGGATGGGCAGAGTTTTTTCGTGAAGGCTTCGAGGATTTAGCTGGTGCTAATGTCAGGGGTGTTTTGATCGCTCCCTGTTCCTCGGTTCTGGGTGGTCATGAAGTTGACTCACCTCCTGTACTTTAAATGCTTTATACTTTAATGTTAATTTTAAACAAGTGGAGCTTCGTGTGCTATTGCAAATAGCAACTGCACGTCACAATATGTATATATACTGTGTGTGTATATATATATTTAGCTTCGGCATTAACCCACCTCCACCATGATAGTTCTTTGGTACTTTTGGAACACTCAGCTCTTTTTATGAAATTTTTTATCACACCGTGATTTATATACAATCATGAAGCTAAGTACAATTTCCCCGCTCTCGACGGGTAAATAAAGTACACCAGACTTGGCATTAACTTATACCTCTCTTGATAGCTCAGTGGGTAGAACGTCGACTGGAGTTGCTGGATGATATATATATTGTCAAGGATTTACATTCCTCCCTATTTAGCTGCTATCTAGCTGCCTTCTAGGGAAAAAAACGTCATTCAAGTTAGCTTATAGTTGGCGCCAATGGCAGAACCCAGTTGATTTCCACTTATATGGACCGAGGACGCATACCTTCATAGCCTACAGGAAATGCCTGGGCATGCTATACAATAGGTCTCCCTCTTTCAACCCCCCTGCTACCAGCACACACCTAGATTTCCACCCCCACCTTTGGGGTAATGTTTTCGAAGTAGTCTTAGGGAGGAAATAGACGTTAGGGCGTAAACCACTCAGGGGCCTAGCACCTTAAACCTTAGGCTCATTATCTTTAAGACCGCTATTCCTTTGATCTGTTTATTGGCAAAGAATTCGCTTTCAGGTAGAAGCCTATCGCTCCGACGCCCGCTCGAGAAAGAAAGCAAGCAGACTCACTCCAGCCACTGTTCTGATCACATCTGTCTCAGGTGACAGCCCAACTTCACAATCGTACACCCGAGAAGTGGTATTTCGGAGCTCAAATATTCGTCTGAAATAGGTAAGCCGAGAGTGAATTTGGCTCCAGTCACCCCTGTCTCTCTCCACTAAATTCCTTCCATTTCTCTCATTTACCTTCAAGCTTAATCCCTTCCTTTCCCAAGCTTCCCCCTTTGTGTGACGGCGAGCACATGTTCCTTGTTTCAAAAGCCCAAACCAATACGATTCCAAGATTGTGATTAAGTGATTTCTTACACTTATCATCTGGGCTACGTAATGGTTAGCATTTAAGAACATGCATTTGTGTGATACTTTTATAGGGAGATTTCATTTCTCTTTTCGTGTGGTGTTAACTCATAACCTCTCTTCCAGGGGAAACTTCATCTGCTCAGTTGCTAATCATATGCCCTTGTTCATGACTGCCATCCATCTTTCGCAACCATTCCTGATCGCAGCCTGAAAGCGGCAATCCCGTTGCTACAAGTGCATCATTGTAATTAACTGATTCCATTATCCTGGAGCTCACCCTTTTTTAAAGAATTACCATAAGAGACAATTTAATGTAATTTTAACCTAACCGAGTTATTGTTTTAACAGGGGATGATTGTTCCTTGGCCCCTCCATATTTACATTGCTTATTTGCCAAGTACTGCATTATTGCTCTACTGTGAATATTCTATGTGCCTGTATATCAGTTACAATTTACATTCTGTTTGTCTTCTTGCATATTTGCCCCAGTCTCTGTAAATAAACCCCTTTTAATTGTAAAAGAAGTCTAATTCCAAATGGCGACCTTAATCACCTACTTGTAAATCCAGGAAAATCTAAGGTGAGTTTCAAATAACTTTCTTTTGTTTATAAACTCG
Source organism: Macrobrachium rosenbergii (assembly GCF_040412425.1). Lineage (NCBI taxonomy): Eukaryota > Metazoa > Arthropoda > Malacostraca > Decapoda > Palaemonidae > Macrobrachium > Macrobrachium rosenbergii. Next base: position 11,828,272 of record NC_089762.1, on the reverse strand, counting down.
GGCCCCTTGGTGCTTTGGCAGTACTTTTTAAGAAATTGTTCCGATTCCTTCCCCAACCAAGCCCCAGTTTATAACAACATATATATATATATATATATATATATATATATATATATATATATATATATATATATATATATATATATATATATATATGTATATATGTGTATATATAATATATATATGTATTTATATGTACACAAATATATACCAAGAAGGCAAGGAGTAGTGAAAATTAATTACACTGAGTTCATCGTGCATTTCCATAACCAACTGCATTAGGTCCCCTGTGTTCGTCAAAATCTTTAAAGCGATCTCAGTATTTCATTCATACCACCCACATCCACAACACAAGTAAGTATTATTCATTTTTAACCATTCAGGAATTTTTTATTTTCTTCTTCTCATTCATCATATTTGACAGAAATTCTTTGGTCTACATCCAAATTTCACTATTGTCTTAAAGGAAAAAGATTATAATAGCTTCTATAGTATTAAGAACTTCTATACCTGTTCAATAACAAATAAAAATGAAGGAATTTTTAAAATGACAAAGTTAAATATGAAATGAGGAAATAATTGCAAATAAAAATATCAGATAACAAAACTGACTTACAAAACAATGGTGTAAAAAAAGGACAACAAAGATAGGAAATAGTGTAAACGCGATGACAGTATTCTTAACCTTATCCGCCAATCACCAAAAGGTTTCCCAAAAGTTTCAATAAGAAGGTCTGAGAGCGGCAAAGGGACCTACACATATCTTATTCATATTCATACGGGACGCTGCATCATCACCGATGATAATCGTTTTTTATTCAAATTAAAAGAAAGGCTCGTTTCTTTACGGAACTTTCTTTTCTTCTTCTTTGCGTTAGAGAAAGTATTGGAGACGGGAAAAAGTTAGTACATTGAAAATAAATATGCTTTAAAAAGCCTAAATCAACTGCGTCTATACATACATACATATATATATATATTACATGTACAGTATATACACATATTTCTATATATATATATATTACATGTACAGTATATACACATATTTCTGTGTGTGTGTGTGTGTGTACATACACTAACATTAGCGTGTGATGACATCCGATAGTAGACACCATTAAAATTTTTGAAGTTTGAAAAAGGCGGCTTGAACTATCTACCTTCGCCTTTCGCGATAACTGCCAACAGTGCAATTTAGGGAGCAACGAAAATGTTAAAAACAATACTAATAAATCAAAATTAAACTGAAGTGGATAATTATGGAGAAACCATTGTCTGAGTTGACAGCAATAAAGTAACTTACAATATCTGCATTACGGCAATGATTACCAAACAGGATACCTCTTTACATATTTGTTCATGTGGAAAAAAAGCCCAGGGGCTGTTTCTTCTAATCTACTGTCAACCTTTGGAAATCTTTTCCTGCTTCCGTTTTCACCAACTCTGTAATATTCCATTCTTCTAGACGTACGTCTAGCGTTTCCGTTGGAGTTAATCCTTATTCATTGTTTTCTCCTTCTTATTCCAAGTTTTCTTTTGGTCTGACTTGGAAAACAGAATTATGGGTTGTCCGTGTCACTGACCGGGCTCTGTGTCTCCGAAGGTGCGACTATACTTTGTAGTACAAAGATCATGAGAATGATTGTTCTTTTCTACACACGCATTCCAGAAAGGAAAGCAATTGACTGACGAGAAAAATTTTATGTCTAGAAGTGTTAGCATTTGTCTCCACCTTTGTTCACAACTGCCGCACCTGTAAACTTTAACCGATCTGTTAGTTTCAAGGATTTCCTATGCCCCTATCACCCTACACATTAATCCATTTCCTGAAGAATGTTCGAATATTCTTTCCAGTAAAAACTGGAAATCTTCCGGGGATTTCCGCAAGATCCTTCCACTGGTCTTTAAGAATACTTGCCTATCCTGCGGGAAGATAAAGCTATCGCCTAGCGGCCCTCTGAACACTCGACTTAGCCTAGATTAGTTAGCGCCGGAATTATGCCAATACCTTACCAGGGAAAATCCAAATGAAAAGCTTTTTTCCACACTGACCTGCTCTCTATGCAATCTTTTCATATTTCGATACTACATTTTGTTGAAGATATCATGATTTAATTTACCTATTATCTATTCATGAACACTTTTTATGACAACAAATATTTTGTTTTTCACTTCCTTTAACTGGTGCCTTTGTGTATTCTCTAATACATCCTGCAGTTTGAGCTGTATATTTAGTTATAAGGAGCATATTTGCCCATTCTTGCGTTTTTACTCCAGACTTCACCAAACGAAAGCCAATTATCAGACCTGAGGAACCTGAAGATCTAACCACTTAAAAAAAAATCTATTGGTTTCTTTGGGACAATTTATCATCCAAATCTCTCCCATTTCTTTGATATGCAACACCCATTCGTCTCATTATGTGTATTCCACCGGAGCTTATAAATAATAACCTACAACATTCTGAAAATAAATAACCAACTTTGTAAGGTTGAACAGAATACAGAGCCAAGAAGCAAACAGAAGAGTAAACAAGAGTAAATGATTAGTTGCAACGAGTAGACTTCTTGCGTATTTTCTCTCCGTACCAAATACTTTCACATCTTAAATATTCACAACGGCAAATCATCTAAAGACCATTAATGAAACACTAGAAGAGTGCATCAAGACTCTGAACTAATTAATGTTGCTCCTCAGCATTGTTCAAAAGTATGTGGGTCTCTAATTTATAAAACCAATACATTTAAGTTTCATATATACATACAATATAAATATATATATATATATATATATATATATATATATATATATATATATATATATATATATATATATATATATATATATATATATATATATAAATTTATACATATATATATATATATATATATATATATATATATATATATATATATATATATATATATATATATATATATATATATATATATATATATATATATATATATATATATATATATATATATATATATTATACCCAGTTACATTTTTATGTAATTAGCTACTAATACATTCATAACTTCTTGGACAATATTCTTCATATTGTCATTGTGGACATAACTTTAGGACTGTAAAAATGTTACGTTTGTTGTCGCATTCATTCACCGAGCTCAACTTTATGAAACCAACCAAGTTATAGGGCTCCGACAGGACAGGTACTAATACACACGTGTGAAGAGACAACACTAGCTCGTTTTCCATTATTTACGAAAGTTCGATTAAAGTTCTGAAGTAGAAAAATATAATGCCATCTCATGAAAACCAACCATGACACGCATTCTCTTAATGCTCTCAAAAGAGAGAGCTGAGAAGCCAACAAAGCCAGCAAACACGGCCCATTTGCTAACAAAGTTCGCCTGAATTAATCGCTCTCAATGCCTTATCCATCTGCATTGCAGGTCTTACGCTGTATGGTTTACTGAGGGCAGAATATGAAACCTGTTCTGATGCCAGAAAATTAAAATCAAACGACTTGCATATGACGATAAAGAAAATGAATCAAAATGCACTGAAATTCAATCAAAATATTAGTATTGTATGCCTTCCCCACTGCAACGCCAGACCACGCTCATCCGTGGGAGAGTAATGATTTAATCTGAAATTAACAGATAAATGACCTAACTAATCTGTGTGCCGTTGCTCAGTGGAAATGGGTAAATTAGAAATCATTGGCTGATTACTGATCTGATGGATTAGCTCATTTTGACTGCGATCTAGGGACTGAAATACGCTCTTGACACGGGGAACTTAACACAAAGTAAATATATATCAAAGGAACACATAACAGACGGAAATGGTGTCAAAGGGTCACACCGACGCATATATGAATTAACGTTGGGGAGATCGTGAAATGTAAAAATGAAAAAAAGGAAGGAAGGGATCACGGGATAAGGACCAAGATTAATGGATCACGCAAAAAGTACACTAATAAATGGAAAGGGAGAGAGAGTGAGTGGAAGGGACGTAACGAAGAGGAAAGAAGAGGCAAGCTTCAACTCCAGGAGGACTCAAGTGCGTGGGTACATCTTTGACAACTTTCTGAAATGTTCTGGAACCAATGGAGGGAAGGATTTTGGAACCAATGGAGGGCAGGGTTTCGGAACCAAAGGAGGGAAAGCTTTTCTAACCAATGGAGGGAAGGCTTTTCGAACAAATGGAGGGAAGGCTTGTGGAACCAATGGAGGAAAAGCATTTGGAGCCAATGGAGGGAAGGCTTTTGGAACCAGTGGAGGGAAGGCTTTTCGAAAAAATGGACGGAAGGCTTTTGGAACCTAAGGAAGGAAGGCTTTTGGAACCTAAGGAAGGAAGGCTTTTGGAACCAGTGGAGGGAAGGCTTTTGAAACAAATGAAGGGAAGGCTTTTGGAACCAAAGAAGGGAAGGCTTTTGGAACCAATGGAGGGCAGGGTTTTGGAACCAATGGAGGGAAGGCTTTTGGAACCAATGGAGGGAAGGCTTTTGGAACCAATGGAGGGAAGGGTTTCGGAACCAATGGAGGGAAGGCTTTTGGAATCAATGGAGGGAAGGCTTTTGGAACCAATGGAGGGCAGGGTTTCGGAACCAATGGAGGCAGGGTTTCAGAACCAATGGAGGGAAGGCTTTTGGAACCAATGGAGGGAAAGCTTTTTGAACAAATGGAGGGAAAGCTTTTGGAACCAATGGAGGGAAGGCTTTTGGAACCAAAGGAGGGAATGCTTTTGGAACCAATGGAAGGAAAGCTTTTGAAACAAATGAAGGGAAGACTTTTGGAACCAGAGGAGGGAAGGCTTTTGGAACCAATGGAGGGAAGGCTTTTCGAACAAATGGAGGGAAGGCTTTTGAAACAAATGAAGGGAAGGCTTTTGAAACAAATGAAGGGAAGACTTTTGGAACCAAAGAAGGGAAGGCTTTTGGAACCAATGGAGGGCAGGCCTTTGGAACCAATGGAGGGAAGGCTTTGGAACCAATGGAGGGAAGGCTTTTGGAACCAATGGAGGGCAGGGTTTTGGAACCAATGGAGGAAGGCTTCTGGAATCAATGGAGGGAAGGCTTTGGAACCAATGGAGGGCAGGGTTTTGGAACCAATGGAGGCAAGGTTTCAGAAACAATGGAGGGAAGGCTTTTGAAACCAATGGAGGGAAAGCTTTCTGAACAAATGGAGGGAAGGCTTTTGGAACCAATGGAGGGATTGGTAAGGCTTTTGGAACCAAAGGAGGGAATGCTTTTGGAACCAATGGAAGGAAGGCTTTTGGGACAAATGAAGGGAAGACTTATGCAACAAATGGAGGGAAGGCTTTTTTTGGAACCAATGGAGGGAAGGCTTTTCGAACAAATGGAGGGAAGGCTTTTGAAATAAATGAAGGGAAGGCTTCTGGAATCAATGGAGGGAAGGCTTTTGGAACAAATGGAGGGAAGGCTTTTAGAACAAATGAAGGTAAGGCTTTTGGAACCAAATGAGTGAAGGTTTTTGGAACCAAAGGAGGGAAGGCTTTTAGAACAAATGAAGGGAAGGCTTTTGGAACCAAAGGAGTGAAGGCTTTTGGAACCAAAGGAGAAAATGCTTTTGGAACCAAAGGAGAGAATGCTTTTGGAACCAAAGGAGGGAAGGCTCTTGAAACAAATGAAGGGAAGGCTTTTGGAACCAAAGGAGGGAATGCTTTTGGAACCAATGGAGGGAAGGCTTTTGAAACAAATGAAAGGAAGGCTTTTGGAACCAAAGAAGTGAAGGCTTTTGGAACCAATAGAGGGAAGGCTTTTAGGACCAATGGAGGGAAGGCTTCTCGAACAAATGGAGGGAAGGCTTTTGAGTTTTGGAACCAAGGGAGGGAAGGCTTTTAGAACAAATGGAGGTAAGACTTTTGAAACAAATGAAGGGAAGGCTTTTGGAACCAATGAAGGAAGGCTTTTGGAACCAGTGGAGGGAAGGCTTTTGGAACCAAAGGAGGGAAGGCTTTTAGAACAAATGAAGGGAAGGCTTTTGGAACCAAAGGAGTGAAGGCTTTTGGAACCAAAGGAGGAAGGCTTTGGAACCAAAGGAGGGAATGCTTTTGGAACCAAAGGAGGGAATGCTTTTGGAACCAAAGGAGGGAAGGCTTTTGAAATAAATGAAGGGAAGGCTTTTGGAACCAAAGGATGGAATGCTTTTGGAACCAATGGAGGGAAGGCTTTTGAAACAAATGAAGGGAAGGCTTTTGGAACCAAAGGAGTGAAGGCTTTTGGAACCAATGGAGGGAGGGCTTTTGGAACCAATGGAGGGAAGGCTTTTGGAACAAATGGAAGGAAGGCATTTGTAACCAATGAAGGGAAGGCTTTTGGAACCAAAGGAGGGAAGGCTTTTGGAACAAATGGAGGGAAGGCTTTTGAAACAAATGAAGGGAAGGCTTTGGAACAAATGGAGGGAATGATTTTGAAACAAATGAAGGAAGGTTTTGGAACCAATGAAGGGAAGGCTTTTGGAACAAATGGAGGGAAGGCTTTTGGAAACAAATGAAGGGAAGACTTTGGAACAAATGGAGGAAAGGCTTTTGGAACCAAAGGAGGGAAGGCTTTTGGAACAAATGAAGGGAAGGATTTTGAAAAAAATGAAGGTTAAGGCTTTTGGAACCAATGAAGGGAATGCTTTTGGAACTAAAGGAGGGAAGGCTTTTGGAACCAAAAGGAGGGAAGACTTTTAGAACAAATGAGGGAAGGCTTTTGGAACCAAAGGAGGAAGACTGTTTGAAACAAATGAAGGGAATGCTTTTGGAATCAAAGGAGGGGATGCTTTTGGAACCAAAGGAGGGAAGGCTCTTGAAATAAATGAAGAGAAGGCTTTTGGAACCAAAGGAGTGAATGCTTTTGGAACCAATGGAGGGAGGGCTTTTGAAACCAATGGGGGGAAGGCTTTTCGAACCAATGGAGGGAAGTCTTTTGAAACAAATGAAGGGAAGGCTTTTGGAACCAAAGGAGGGAAGGATTTTGGAACAAATGGAGGAAAGGCTTTTAGAACAAATGGAGGGAAGGCTTTTGAAACAAATGAAAGGAAGGCTTTTGGAACCAATGAAGGGAAGGTTTTTGGAACCAATAGAGGGAAGGCTTTTGGAACCAATGGAGGGAAGGGTTTCGGAACCACTGGAAGGAAGGATTTTTTAACCAATGTAGGGAAGGCTTTTGGAACTAATGGAGGGAAGGGTTTTGGAGCCAATGTAGGGAAGGCTTTTTTAACCAATGGAGGGAAGGGTTTCAGAACCAATGGAGGAAATGCTTTTAGGACCAATGGAGGGAATGATTTTGGAACCAATGGAGGGAAGGCTTTTGAAACCAATGGAGGGAAAACTTTTTTAGCCAATGAAGGGAAGGGTTTCGGAACCAATGGAGGGAAGGGTTTCAGAACCAATGGAAGGAAGGGTTTCAGAACCAATGGAGGGAAGGCTTTTGGAACTAATGGAGGGAAGGGTTTTGGAGCCAATGTAGGGAAGGCTTTTTTAACCAATGGAGGGAAGGGTTTCAGAACCAATGGAGGAAAGGCTTTTAGGACCAATGGAGGGAATGCTTTTGCAACCAATGGAGGGAAGGCTTTAGAAACAAATGAAGGGAAGGCTTTTGGAGCCAATGGAGGGAGGGTTTTGAAACCAATATAGGGAAGGCTTTTCGAAACAATGAAGGGAAGGCTTTTGAAACTAATGGAGGGAAGGGTTTCGGAACCAATGGAGGAAGGGTTTCGGAACCAATGGAGGGAAGGCTTTTGGAACCAATGGAGGGAAGGTAGGGAAGGGTTTCGGAGCCAATGGAGGGAAGGATTTTGTAACCAATGGAGGGAAGGATTTTGGAACCAATGGAGGGTAGGCTTTTGGAACCAAAGGAGGTAAGGCAGGGAAGGGTTTCGGAACCAATGGAGGGAAGGCTTTTGGAACCAATGGAGGGAAGGCTTTTGGAACCAATGGGGGGAAGGGTTTTGGAACCAATGGAGGGAAGGGTTTCGGCACCAATGGAGTTAAGGGTTTTGGAACCAATGGAGGGAAGGCTTTTGGAACCAATGGAGGGAAGGGTTTCGGAACAAATGGAGGGAAGGGTTTCGGAACCAATGGAGGGATGGCTTTTGGACCAATGGAAGGAAGGCTTTTGGAGCCAATGGAGGGAAAGGTTTCAGAACCAATGTTGGGAAGCCTTTTGGAACCAATGGAGGGAAGGCTTTTGAAACCAATGGAGGGAAGCATTTTGGAACCAATGGAGGGAAGGGTTTTGGAACCAATGGAGGGAAGGGTTTTGGAACCAATGGAGCAAAGACTTTTGAAACCAATGGAGGGAAGGGTTTTGGAACCAATGGAGGGGAGGCTTTTGGAACCAATGGAGGGAAGGCTTTTGGAACCAATGGAGGGAAGGCTTTTGAAACCAATGGAGGGAGGGATTCCGGAACCAATGGAGGGAAGGCTTTTGGAACCAATGGAGGGAAGGCATTTGGAACCAATGGAGTGAAGACTTTTGAAAAAAATGGAGGGAAGGGTTTTGGAACTATTGGAGGGCAGGTTTTTTAAACCAATGGAGTGAAAGCTTTTGGAACCAATGGAGGGAAGGCTTTTGAAACCAATGGAGGGAAAGGCTTCGGAACCAGTGGGGGGAAGGCTTTTGGAACCAATGGAGGGAAGGCTTTTAAAACCAATATAGGGAAGGCTTTTCAAACCAATGGAGGGAAGGTTTCAGAAAAAATGGAGGGAAGGCTTTCGGAACCAATGGAGGGAAGGGTTTCGGAACCAATGGAGGGAAGGATTTTGGAACCAATGGAGGGTAGGCGTTTGGAACCAATGGAGGCTAGGATTTTGGAACCAATGGAGGGAAGGGTTTCAGAACCAATGGAGGGAAGGATTTTGGAACCAATATAGGGAAGGGTTTTGGAACCAATGGAGGGAAGGCTTTTGGAACCAGTGGAGGGAAGGCAGGGAATGGTTTCAGAACCAAAGGAGGGAAGGCTTTTGGAACCAATGGAGTGAAGGCTTTTGGAATCAATGGAGGGAAGGCTTCCTGAACCAATGGAGGGAAGGGTTTTGGAACCAATGGAGGAAGGCTTTTGGAACCAATGGAGGGAAGGGTTTCGAAACCAATGGAGGGAAGGCTATTGGAACCAATGGAGGGAAGGGTTTCACAACCAATGGAGGTAAGGCTTTTGGAACCAATATAGAGAAGGCTTTTCGAATCAATGGAGGGAAGGGTTTCAGAGCCAATGAAGGAAAGGCATTCGGAACCAATGGAAGGAAGGGTTTCGGAACCAATGGAGGGAAGGCTTTTGGAACCAATGGAGGGAAGGCTTTTGAAACCAACGGAGGGAAGGTTTTTGGAGCCAATGGAGGGAAGGGTTTTGGAACCAATGGAGGGAAGTCTTTTGAAACCAATATAGGGAAGGCTTTCCCGGAAGGAAGGCTTTTGAAACTAATGGAGGGAAGGATTTCGGAACCAATGGAGGGAAGGGTTTCGGAACCAATGAAGGGAAGGCTTTTGGAACCAATGGAGGGAAGGCAGGGAAGGGTTTCGGAAGCCAATGGAGTGAAGGATTTTCTAACCAATGGAGGGAAGGCTTTTGGAACCAAAGGAGGGAAGGCTTTTGGAGCCAAAGGAGGGAAGGCAGGGAATGGTTTTGGAACCAATGGAGGGAAGGCTTTTGGAACCAATGGAGGAAGGCTTTTGGAGCCAAAGGAGGGAAGGCAGGGAAGGGTTTTGGAACCAATGGAGGGAAGGCTTTTGGAACCAATGGAGGGATGGCTTTTGGAACCAATGGGGGGAAGGGTTTCAGAACCAATGTTGGGAAGGGTTTTGGAACCAATGGAGGAAACGCTTTTGAAACCAATGCAGGGAAGGGTTTTGGAACCACTGGAGCGAAGACTTTTGAAACCAATGGAGGGAAGGGTTTTGGAACCAATGGAGGGAAGGGTCTTGAAACCAATGGAGGGAAGTCTTTTGGAACCAATGGAGGGAAGGCTTTTGAAACCAATGAAGGGAAGGGTTTCGGATTTTGGAACCAATGGAGGGAAGGCTTTGGAACCAATGGAGGGAAGGCTTTTAAAACCAACATAGGGAAGGCTTTTCGAACCAATGGAGGGAAGGTTTCGGAACCAAAGAAGGGAAGGCTTTCAGAACCAATGGAGAGAAGGGTTTCAGAACCAAAGGAAGGAAGGCTTTTGGAACCAATGGAGGGAAGGCTTTTGGAACCAATAGAGGGAAGGATTTTGGAATCAATGTAGGGAAGGGTTTCGGAACCAATGGAGGGAAAGATTTTGAAACCAATATAGGGAAGGGTTTTTGAACCAATGGAGGGCAGGCTTTTGGAACAAGTGGAGGGAAGGCAGGGAAGGGTTTTGGAACCAAAGTAGGGAAGGCTTTTGGAACCAATGGGGGGGAGGATTTTGGAACCAATGGAGGGCAGGGTTTTGGAACCAATGGAGGGAAGGGTTTCAAAACCAATGGAGGGAAGGCTTTTGGAACCAATGGAGGGAAGGCCTTTGGAACCAGTGGAGGGAAGGCTTTTGGTACCAATGGAGGGAAGGGTTTCAGAACCAATGGAGGGAAGGCTTTTGGAACCAATGGAGGGAAGGGTTTCAGGACCAATGGAGGGAAGGCTTTTGGAACCAATGGAAGGAAAGCTTTTAAAACCAATATAGAGAAGGCTTTTCGAACCAATGAAGAGAAGGTTTTGGAACCAATGAAGGGAAGGCTTTCAGAACTAATGGAGGGAAGGGTTTCGGAACCAATGGAGGGAAGACTTTTGGAACCAATGGAGGGAAGCTTTTGGAGCCAATGGATGGAAGGCTTTTGAACCAATGGAGGGAAGGATTTTGGAACCAATGTAGGAAAGGGTTTCGGAACCAATGGAGGGAAGGCTTTTGGAACCAATGGAGGGAAGGCTTTTGGAATCAGTGGAGGGAAGGCAAGGAAGGGTTTTGGAACCAAAGGAGGGAAGGCTTTTGGAACCAATGGAGGACAGGTTTCAGAACCAGTGGAGGGAAGGGCTTTGGAACCAATGGAGGGAAGGGTTTCAGAACAAATGCAGGGAAGGCTTTTAGAACCAATGGAGGGCAGGGTTTTGGAACCAATGGAGGGAAGGCTTTTGGAACCAATGGAGGGAATGGTTTCGGAAACAATGGAGGGAAGGCTTTTGGAACCAATGCAGGGCAGGGTTTCAGAACCAATGGAGGGAACCACTGGAGGGAATGGTCTCGGAACCAATGGAAGGAAGGCTTTTGGAACCAATCGAGGGCAGGGTTTCGGAACCAATGGAGAGAAGGCTTTTGGAACCAATGGAGGGAAGGGTTTCAGAACCAATGGAGGGAAGGCTTTTCGAACAAATGGCGGGAAGGGTTTCGGAACCAATGGAGGAAAGCTTTTGGAACCAATGGAGGGAGGGCTTTTGGAACCAATATAGGGAAGGGTTTCGCAACCAATGGAGGGAAGGGTTTCGGAGCCATTGAAGGGAAGGCTTTTGGAATCAATGGAGGGAATGCTTTTGGAACCAATTGAGGGAAGGCTTTTGGAACCAACGTTGGGAAGGGTTTCGGAACCATTGGAGGGAAGGCTTTTGGAACCAATGGAGGGAAGGGTTTCAGAAATAATGGAGGGAAGGCTTTTGGAACCAATGTAAGGAAGGGTTTCTGAACCAATGGAGGGAATGGTTTCGGAACCAATGGAAGGAAGGGTTTCGGAACCAATGGAGAGAAGGGTTTCGGAACCAATGGCGGGAAGGCTTTTGGAACCAGCGCTGAAAGGTTAAAAAAATTGTAATGCAACGAAGGTCTTGGGGGGAAAAAGAGGACGTCAATATTTTCTTCAGAAATCCACAACCGGACAAAATACTTACAAATTGCATAATTCGTATTCTATAAAAGCAAGAAAACTAAACAGGTTTGAAATGTAACATAATTCAGGAATTTTAAAAAATTAACCAATCAGCTTAATAAAAAAAGAAAAAAAAGGAATTTACAACCGAGAACAGCTACTTAATTGTATGAAGGAAAAACAGTGGAGGATATGACAAATTTAAGCTAATGGGTTTTGTGATGATAATCAAAATCCACACAAATTAAACAGCTTGAACAGAAATAATGATGGCAGAAGGGCGGAAGCGAGAAAAGGTAAAGTTTCAAGCAAACAAAAACGAGCAACGATAATCCTCAACGGTATATTGTTCAGGTGCAGGAGAATGAAGAAGTTTGTCACTTCTGCTCCCGGGGACTTCTCGTTTAACTGCGTAACTGGAACGGCACGCAGAGCCAAAGAACAAACGAATGAAAAGGAATACAATTGCAGACGTTCTTACTGTTGATTGAGAACAAGTTGACCTTGATTGCTTATATTTATGTATACATACATATATGTGTTAGCAATCCATCTACGTATGTTAAAATTAGAATATCTGTATTTCTGGGAACATTCTCATAATTCAGTGACTTAGTTATTCTTATCAAAATGTTTATCAGTCAGAACGCTCGAAAGTGTGGGATATCCCACCTGCAAAATAATTTTTTACGTGAGAATGAAATCCATTTTTTTTATTTTAAAATATAACCACAAAGAAAAACAATATTTAGTTTAAGAGCTACATATTTCTATTCATTAGCTAACAAATTCCATAGGGGAAACACACTGGGAGCAAGACTTGCTACATATGTACAAATCTGTGTATCAACAGGCTATATGCCATAAAGTAAATTTATATAGTGAGCAAGAATTATACGATCACCATTAACTATAAATGATCAGTCATCTGCAAACACGCCGCAATATAGTTACCTTCGTTTTCCTGTCTTTTTTTTAATTTTCACTCTGAAACAACTACAAAAATGAATATCACAAAGATAAAACACACCAACAAATCTTCACTCCCCATGTACTTTAAAACGAAACTATAACAGATAGCAAAAATAACATCATTTCACAATCAACCTATACAATATTCACCACGCTTTACTCCTTGTAAGTGACGATATTCCGAAAAAGAAAAAAAAAACGTGTATCCAGGTGTGCCGAGTCCCTTGGGCCGCACTTTGTGATAACGACTATTTGAACTATGCCCCTACGGCACAGCTGTTCGAATTTACTGCTGGCGCAAGCGTTTTATTTTCTCATTTTTTTGCCTTTTGAAGATTAATTTCTAATCTCTCTCTCTCTCTCTCTCTCTCTCTCTCTCTCTCTCTCTCTCTCTCTCTCTCTCTCTGTTTCATATTGGGAAAGTTTACAACTAACGGGAAAAAGCTACATGAAGCATACATGAAGTTAGAAAAAGTTTATGGCAAGCTGATGAGGAGGCATGTGCCGGATGTTGAGAATGTATGGAATAGAAGATAAGCTGACCAAAGAGAAAACCAGAAGTGGACGATGGAAGTGAAATATGAGGTAACATTATCAGGCGGGAGTGACAGGTTTCGTGAAGGGACTGAGTGAGACAAGGGTGAGTTATGTCTCCATGACTGTTCAACATTTTTATGGATGGGTGATGCGAGATGTCAGAGGCTGAGCAGAGACACTATTAATAGATGAGGGTGCCACGTTGTGACAGAAGAAAATGGTTTTCATAAATGGCTTATCTGTAGATAATACATGCTGATTGGAACAATAAAGAAAAACTGCCCAAAACAGTAAAGGAATTTGAAAATGTTTGCTAGAGAAATTGAGAGTAAATGTGAACAAGCGTATGGAAAGTTGCATGAACACCACGGATTATAATGATGAAATAGGAGGTCAGAAAGAGGACAGAAACAAGAGGGGCAGCAGGAATTGAGCAAAACAGGAATGAAACCTGGAGTACCTATGGAAATCAAAGGTGGAATATATGAGGGGGGGATCTGTTAAGTCAACTCTCTTTTGTTAGTGGTGTATTAGAGCTGAATACTGTAGAAAGAAAAATAGTTGAAGTTTTCAAGATGAATTGCTTGTGCAGCATTTGTAGCAAAAAAGAACTGAAAGTGGCGAGAAAAGTGGAGATCTATACATAAAAAAGGCGGTAAAAACTTTTGTACAGATGAAAAGATAAAAGGGAAAAACTGAGAATAGCAGCGGGTTGGTGATGAGTAGACAATTCGCAAGTGTTAGGAGCGCCGAGCTGAAGATCTGGAATGTGTGGGATAGAAGAGTTGAGGGAGCTATTGGAAAGGGATCGAGAGGAGGAATTCATGACAACGGTGACTGGAGCGGTGTAGGGGGTTCGAATCACTCCCGATGAACGTTCTATGTAAGTGTATGAGGTAGATAATGTTAAGTTCAGCGGGGTTCATCCACTAATCACAAGTTGAAAGTAGGTAATGTAGCAACGAACGAACCCGTCTTTTCTCTACTATACTACCTCTTGTTATTGTCATATTTCTACTTTTTTCTTTCTTTCTTTCTTTCTTTCTTTCTTTTCTCTTAGAGCGTATGCCCTTTCTCCCTTAGGAAAGAATGGCGCTAAAAGGGTAGGGCTTCCAGTTCTCATCAAGTCTTCAGGGATGAGATTGATAACCCCCTGCCTTTCCTTGACTTGGATCCATGCGTACCCATTCGAATCTGGGTCGACTGGTGGCGGTAGGCCGGATGTGAACAGAGAACTTTATAACTGAAGCCCAGTGTGCACCACTGAACCATGCAAGCCATATATATATATATATATATATATATATATATATATATATATATATATATATATATATATATATATATATATATATATATATATATATATATATATATATATATATATATATATATATATATATATATATATATATATATATATATATATATATATATATATATATATATATATTACCTAAGTGACTCGAACGCTCGACATTGCGAACCAACGACTTCCAGTCGACGTTCAAGACCATAGGGCTATCAAGAGAGGTATAAATAGAGCAAATTGGATATTACACGGCATTTGTAGCTTAACGTTTGTATGTAAAATGTGACAGTGATGTGACAGAAAACAAACACACATACACATACGTGCACACACACATACATATATATATATATATATATATATATATATATATATATATATATATATATATATATATATATATGTATGTGTGTGTATGTGCCCATATGCTGTAAATATGGATTTATCTCTCCACGCGGAGGAAAAATGACTGAAACCTGGAGGTGACTGGTCAATGGATTTAGAGGATGAGCGACATTTTGGGAATGACGAAATAGATACAACGTACTCGTATATACATGGAGGTAGAATTATGAATGTATAGTTAGAATGAATATTCTAATAACGATACATTAATATTGTGTCAGTAATTTTTGTAAAAATTTACAAGTGCATGTTTGGGGGGAAGTTACAAAAATAATCATGCATAACAATGCTTATGTTTAAAATAACAAAAGTACAGATGATGGTGTATAAAATATAAATACATAATTATGTATAAAATCTTATACATGTATACATTTTTACACAGATTTTATACGTGCATATAATATATTCGAAACCATGTATGCAGATATCAACCACTATAGTTATCGTTCGTTGTTCGTGAGGGGCGAGGCCACGGGGACACACGAAATATTACTTGTGCCTCCCTGGGAGCTCTTGTGTCTTTTGACGTTCGGGCCCGCTGTCTGGTCCCCGTTCGCTTGCATCTTCCTCTTTCTGCTGGAGCGGAAGTATGCGATCAGACTCTTGCTGAATATTCAGTCGGGTTTTGGATGGCGATGCTTACCGCTTCCGCTATTAAAAGGCCATGGTTGTTTTCTTTACGGATGACCCGGGTGCCTGCGAGTAACTATCAAGTGTTGATGTATGGCCTCTTGGTTTCTATGGACCAGCATGCGTCTCCGAATAGTGTGTCCAATGTAGTTCTTGTTGTGAGATTTACACATCTCTGGGCATGCGAATTTATACACTACACTCGTACACATCTTCGGTGCAACGGTGCTGTTTTGCATTATTAGAGCTGCTGCCAGGTTAGGTTTACTGTAGATACAGAGGCTTATCTTGGTGTTACCCTCGTAGAATGCTGCACTCATCCTTATACGCAGACCCATAATGCAGGCGATGATAAACAACCAGGCTCTCCTGCTCCGTCGTCCTCGTAAGTTGGTATAGTTCGTCAGTTTCCTTTTGGATGGCAGTTTCAATATGATCTTGGTATCCAATGCTTCTTACTAACCGACGAATTCGGTCAAATTTGTCGTTTACATCTTTCCATGAAGTGCAGTGGGAAAGTGCTCCACTGACATAAGAGCTCGCTACTTTCTTTTTACAGGCGTCTGGGCATTCTCCCGTGAATTCAAGCAGAGGCCAGTGTTCGTTGCTTTTGTATATACAGTAGTCTTGAATTGTTTAGCGAGGAAATAAAGAAACAGCAAGATCTTCTGGCTGTCCCCTGTCGTGAAGTTAAGCACTGACTTTCTTTTCAAGGCATCAGCTAGTTTCCTAGCATGGTCAGCCTCTTTTATTGTAACGAAGATATCATCGATGTACCGCCCAGAGATCTGCGGTTTTCGGCGTTCAGGGAAGATCTCTTCGACGTTGGCCATATGCAAGTTAGCGCTCATGACTCCTAGTGGAGCTCCCATGGCCACTCCATCTACGAGTACTTGCCAATATGGTTCCCCTAGAGGGGAGTAAGGGCTCCTATAATGTTGGCCTTCAGCATATCACGGAGGGTATCATCGGGTATGGGAAGCAGCTCTTTCTCTTTTCGGACCTGTACACATGATCAAGGAAGATACTGATCGTTCCTTCGACGGGGACGTTCATAAATAGGCTTTCCACGTCGAGTGAGGTGACGTCATCCTCTGGTCCTTTTGTATTATGAAGGTTGAAGAATTCTACCGCTGATTTCACACAGCACGCACCATATATGCAAGGCACTAACAGACTGTTTGGACCTTCGTGGTCCTGTAGGTTGGGGAAGTCATCTCAGAGTTGATAGGTCTAAGGGGTTTTAGTCTTGCGGGTTTTTCCTGTTGTAATGATAACTAGGAATTCTGAATACTCTAAATGTTAATTAACATAGCGAAAGAGAGAAAGAGAGAAAAACCTTCCATTAATAGACACTGAGAGAGAGAGAGAGAGAGAGAGAGAGAGAGAGAGAGAGAGAGAGAGAGAGAGAGAGAGAGAGAGGATAACAAAACTTCTGTGTTTTGGCTATACCCAGATGACAAGGCCAAACTGGAAAGCAAAAAGGATTGTAAACCAGCGCCAGAAAAGCAAAACCTGTGTAGTGATTACAAAAGCCAAACTCGTGTACGTGTTATGACTCTGTCGCGGTGACGAAGGCATTACGACCGGGCTCAATCGAGTTGGAAATCACAAGAAATTCGTAACAAAACGCATGGTGACCTTAGTTGCATAAACAGCCGCTGGAATCCATAACTTCCGGTGACGACAAAGCACCTACTTTTGACAGCGGTGCGTTTTCCAAACATCCACCCAAAATGGGCCGTCTTTTGATAAGTCTCAACCAATGAAACATTTACCAAGGCGGGACAGAATCAGGTTTCTACCTTCGATGGGTGGGACGACTGACTTCCAGAAATCATTAAGAAGTCCAGTTCTGAGGGGGAGCAGGAGAAAGCAGAAAAAGCGAAGGTAGCAGAGAAGCAGAGAGAAGATAGGAGAAGAGGTTGTAACTCTCACCAACTGTGGGTTGACATAAGAAGAAAGGCTCACATTTGACACTCACTGTAATCTTGCACTGCAATTCATTTTGTAAACCAACTGTAACTTTATTATTGTTTTAATGAAGAAAACCTCATTGCGTCTTCTTCAAGCCTCCTGGGAATAAAACACGCTACTACATAACAAAGCCAGACCGATAAGCATCTATAAAGAAAAGTAATCTTCTTAACTTGGCAACGAATAGCAGACATAAACAGAAAGAAAGAATAAGGACACGACACTGTCCCATAACAGTAACCCGGTCTTTAGTAGACCTTTACCTTTGGAAATTTCTTATATATATATATATATATATATATATATATATATATATATATATATATATATATATATATATATATATATACTGGATGTAATGTATATATATATCTATAAAAGTTTTATATTTTTTTAATGATTCCTGATATTAGACTGTTCAGGGTTAAACAATCTGTTCCCGGTTCTGAAGCTGACTCCTCTATGAGCATCAGTGCGTACTAGCAACAGTCTTCTAGTACATCCCACATACGTATACGCATATATATATATATATATATATATATATATATATATATATATATATATATATATATATATATGTGTGTGTGTGTGTGTGTGTGTGTGTGTATGTAAATAAATTCATTTCTTTATTTGCATGGAAATATGCTAGTCATCGCTAGCCCACTCCTCTCTTAAAGAGTTACGCTTGCCTTGGTAACTGATACACAGAACGCCAATCTGCAATATTCGTCTAACTAGAGAAAAGATTCAGCACATCTAAGCGGATCGGATTGCCCCAGTGCGATTTCGGATTGCACTCCTCTTCAGCATATACAACCAGATCTTCAAAGCACGAAGGATATGCAGTCAGGTACGAAGACTTAATCAATAGCACAAAAAGGTATCGTGAAACATGAATTCACGGACGTGTGTGAAAGGAATCAAGTGGGAAAAATGAATTTGTTACATCCACGTCAATGCATGCGTCTTAACAGTGTGGAGGAAAGACGCATGAACCAGGACAGGAGAGGGTGCTACAGAAGCTGAGCACATTCTGTTTAAAACAACAATATCCTTTCGAAAGAGACAACAGCAATCCCATTGTGCTGCATTATGATAATCTTATTTAATCTCAGATGGGCAATCTCGGCAGCATTTTTTCAGGCAATGCAGGCCACCATTGAAGCCATGTCACAAAAATTTATTTAACAAGATTTAATACCTTGCACGGAAAAATACTAAATACAATTGGAGAATCAGAAGGATTGAATAAGAAATACTTGTAATACAAACCCGTTTTCAAAGAACAATGACAATTTCCTTTGGCAAAAATCTGCCATTTCATCCTGAGTGAGCAACATAAGGCTCTATTTATTAATTTGGGAGACATAATCATAGTGTTGCCCTTGCGGAAGATGAACTCTGCCTCTCCCCTTAAATGTGGCTGGCGGAAAATTAGCATCTTAACGAAGACTCGGCAACAAGAGAATTCTTTTCAAGAAACCGACTGAAGCTAATTTCTCTCCCCTCCCCACGTATAGCCCACCAGTCCCCATTTTTTCCTTTCATTCTTTCTCTCTTTTCATATTCAGTGCTGCAATTAACAAACCTGGGTTCACATAATTATTATCATTATTCGTCTTCTCGTATTTATCAGTGCCGTGGATAAGTCAAAATGATTTATGATTAGTCCAACGTCTTATCTTCAAAAGTAACAAAACAACGACATTAATGAGACATTAAATATTTCATTCACCAAATTTATTTTGTTTACCCTTTAGAAGAAATGAGAAAAATGTAAAAATCCATAATGGCCTCCATTTTGTGGCCATAACTAGAAACCCCGTCACAGGAACCTTTGGGAATTTCTGGATGAAGACCATATAGAACACCTCCACGGATTCCCAAGGTCTCATTTTGTCAACCTACATACTGTACTAAATGGGCACTATTTTTCAGTGCAAAATGGGACCCTTACTTGGAGAGAGAGAGAGAGAGAGAGAGAGAGAGAGAGAGAGAGAGAGAGAGAGAGAGCCTTGTTACAGTGTTTTGTCACAGTGTTTTGTTACAGTGCAATCATTTATAAGAACTGTGAGGATTATCTACGCTTTTCAATAAACGTTTACGAAATCACGTATTTTCCTGTAGCAAGGCGAACAACCTTGTCCCAAACCAAGGCTGTATATGAAAGCACTCATAGTGAATGGAATATAAATATAAAAATGAAAAATATCAACATTCATATCAGTTTGATAAGACAAAGACTGGCGTATATTGCACGACTTGAAGCAAACAAAAGCAACGCTTTTACATTTAACTAAACAAAAGCCATTGTATTGATCAAAGGCCCCTCCACAAATTTAACACGCAGGCCACTTCATATCACAAAAGGGGACGATAAATGCCATATTCCACTATCTATACCGCGTGAAAATCGTCCTATGACACCAAGCTAAAATACATCAATGAGTGTAGCTCGTTAAAAACAGCAGATAACAGAGAGAGAGAGAGAGAGAGAGAGAGAGAGAGAGAGAGAAATCATGGTTAATAACATAAGCCTCTTTAGTGCTTCCGGTGAGAGCGGCAAATTTTACACACAAAACTACAGCATTCACCTAAAAAAAAAAACCCTAAATTCATAGTTGAACAGGGGCCGAGTTCTGACGCAACTTGCTCTGCTGTATTTCCTACAGGTTGAACTACATTGCTTCATAATTAAAAGCTTCCACATATCAATAATGGTTCTCTCTCTCTCTCTCTCTCTCTCTCTCTCTCTCTCTCTCTCTCTCGCCGTCCGTGTCTTTTCGGACTTATATTTATCGGACAGTTGCATATTACTGTTAAGGACAAAATGACGCTATTTGAAATTAAGGGCGCCGGGATTAAGAAGCGGAACTCATATTGCGGTGCACGACCTC
>NC_089762.1:11755242-11802742 GCF_040412425.1 Macrobrachium rosenbergii | reverse complement strand
CCAATTGCAGATTTATAAAGGCAGTAGCTTTTATCAAAATTATCCATAGCAAGATCTGCAATATCAGTCATAAAAATACGTTGCTGACGCTGCTACGGTAATACTGCAATGGGAAAATTACTCCTCACGAAGTCCACCCTATGCCTAGCGACAGCTGTCCTACTCAAATCACACACATAAATACATACAGTACATTCTGTTCAGATTACCAAACACCAACTCTACCTCAATGAGGAAAATGTGTCTCCAACAGCAGCAACATCATTTAATGTGTCATTTTCCACCGCAGTCAGTATTATTGATGAGATCTGTCACTCAGTGGATTGTGATCTTGGACGAAATCTTAACAAAGAAACTTCACTACTGTTTAATGCTCAGTATCGGTCAATATGTATGACAACTTGGCAATAATCCTCACGTATTCCCACTTTAAATACACGAATGATAAGAGCCACTATGTAGTCGCCAGGAAGTCTGACTAAAGAGTAATCATACTGTATATACATGTTAGAGATCATAATACAAACAAAATGACGACGAGCGAATAGTCTGATTAGTATTCAATCTCGAGACAAATTCCTCGAAGTTGCGAAAGCTATTTTTCTTTTCCCCTCGCATTCCGGTCTCCATCCATGTTTGGGTGGGTCGCAGCAAGAGGTCGGCCCCTTCGTTTACACCGAATGACAACATTACAATTCACACTGACATAACGGAGGAGGATCGCCCTTAAATAGTAGCTTTATATAATATTCTAGCAACGAAGTTCCCTGTCACTGGCTCGGGGAAAACCATTCATTTTTCTAAGGCTACGCCTACGGCGTGTAGGTTACGGTTACAGTCATGTCGACATGAATGAGGTAAATGGCCTCCGAACATAACGTTTGAAATGGTAAATATATTTACGTAATGAACAGTATTCATGGTTATAATTAACTAAATGCATAAAGTACATGCCTTGAAGAAAAGGAAGAAAAAGGGTACCCGATTACGGCGGAAGCGATTCGGCCCGTGCAACGAACGGCATGGGCTCCTTTGGCTACCTTTACAGGTAGCATGCAAGGCAACACAGGATGACAAAAGAAACCGTCCGTGAAACACTGCCCTTTACTGCCACAGCAATTGTCCGCTGTGATCGTCCCTTATTTGCTCAGAGACAAGTTCTGACCAGTCTACGACTAGCCGCCCCCTCCCCCCCTCCTTAAATGCTTCATATATTACCACATAAGTAATCACCGCCTCCCTCTTTGTCAATACGTCAAGTTCTTCATCCCATATGATACGGTATGCCATGAAGAGCCATAACAATAGTAAGTCTTGTTTTAACGAAACAAATATTACACAAATTTCATTTAACATAAGCGTATCAAGCAAAAGCTTAACTATTTAACCGCTGAGCAGATAACCAAGCTATTATAAAATCAAAATTATTAGCAGGCATTTCCTTCAAAAAAAGTTTCTATCTCACTTTCGTGTGTATTCATATCATTTTACGTACAAACATATCTTTTATACATGCAAGTTAAGGGAAGCGTTTTTATAAACACATATATGCACACACACACACACACACACACACACACTTCATGTATGTATATTTAAGAGGCGTTACCCCTTTCTGGGACAGAGGAAACCCTGGATGCGATATAATTAATAAAATATGATGTTTTCAGATACCTAATTGGACACTCTCGTAAGCCATTAAGAATTAATGGTGGTGGATGTTTGTTCAAATGCCCACCGGAAGGGGAAGGGGAAGGGGAAGGAGAGGGGCCGCAAAAGAACGGGAGAGGGAAAAGAGTAAAAGGGAAAGATTGTGAATAAAGAGTATGGATTGCTTTGGACAAATACTGATGAAATATACATAACCCAGTTTACAGGTATCGCTTCTGTTTGGTGAAACAAAAAATATATAAAGACAGAGGGGAGTTTCTCTCTTGGCTGGAAAGAAGAAAACAGTGTATGCAAACGCACCGTCCATACAAACACCTAGAAAATTATCTACTAAAGATAATCGAAGATTACATATGTGGAAGAGAGAGAGAGAGAGAGAGAGAGAGAGAGCGAGAGAGAGAGAGAGAGAGAGAGAGAGAGAGAGAGAGAGAGAGCGTCAAATCCTTTTCTTTGAACGATTATATAATATGAATGAAGGACTGCTAGTTAGAATCTGAATAGAGCTCCACATCCTATCACAACGAGGGTGGGTAATACGGAATCTCACATATGACGACCTCTACATGCTGAGGAGAGAGAGAGAGAGGGGGGGGGTTGAAGAGATACCCTCAAAATCTGGTCCAGCATCTAATGACTTTTTTACAATTTCAAGTAAGAATCGTTATCAACAAGTTATTTCCGCCACCAGTGCGTAGTCAAAGGAGGAAAGTTGTTAGACGACAAAGTAAACAATATTAAGAAGGTCTGAAAGTTTGTTCCTTACTGAATCTTTTTTCTTAGATTGTTTATCTAATTTCAAAACGTGAAGATACTTCCAGAATTTTCCCAGATACTTTGTTTTCTTTTCTCATCGAGAGAAATTAATTCTTCAGTCTACAGCACCTCAATGACAAAACATTAGACTTATTAGCACCATAATTCGAAGATAACTACAGTAATCCTAATGTATCATTAAAATGATCCTTATTTCTACGTCGCTTGCAAGTCACCGAAAAATTACCTTTCCTCATAATTTAATTTTGTTTACAAAAACCTTTTTTTTAAATAAATTTAAAGTACACGCAAGAAGAGGCTCTTCAAAGATGGGGGATCTGCTTCCTTAACTAAATTTCTTTCTAATTTCAGACTGCGTTATATTTTCTTCTTCATTTACTCTAAAACTCCTAATTCCCTCTCCGTATATTCAGATGTACCCCCAAGTATTTGAGCATCTGATAAAGAAACGTGAGCATACTGAAAAATAGTTAACATCTTTGCCAGGCCGTGACAAGTGTGTATATCTCATGGTGTTTACGTGTAAACTTTTTACTTTTTAAAAAATTTTTTATGAAAATGATCCATCAAAAAACTGGTTTTAGCGTTTGAGCCAGAAGTAGTTCGTCTGTCCCCACACAAAACGGAAGCAGATCCACCCTATAACTAAGAAGTTATTGCCAAGGGCTACTGCCACTGCAAAGCATAATGGCAAGACTGGAACGTTCACACATTGCTGAGTTCCGACAAGAGTGTTGCTGGATCCTACGACAGAATTTTCAACGTCGTTTTGTGGTAGGGTCTTCGATAGTGCTCTGCCCTGTTTTTTTCTTGACGACAGGGGATAGTTTTCATAGTAACTCAATTTTATAACAGTCTAGACTGATTATACTCTACCGGCAGGTGTCTGTCAATCTTCAGCTGATATGACTGGCAAACGAATCCCATGACATCTAGGGCAACATGGACCATAGCGCATGTTACCCAGAAGGGTAAAGGACCCGTGAGCCAAAGGACACAAAAAATATATTTAAACTGGTTCACCTTCCAAGTACCATTGGAAAAGGCCATGAAATGTCAAAAAATATAGGAAGAAATCATGCAAATAATGTCAACTGACAATAGCTCATAAGACAGAAATGTATATATATATACAACTAGGCAAAAAAAAAATTAAATTAAAATTCATGATAGACGGGAAAATGTTCTTGTGAGAATATTAGATTCTTAAATGCTGGTCGGTGTTCAGCAACTTCTAAACAATAATTATAAACAAACTGCTTGAAAACGAAGTCCACATATCTTTTTATGCTGTTCACGCTTTGGTGAAACTGTTATTTGAAGATCCCGATGATTAAAACATAGATAAAACATTTGATTAAATCCTCTACACTCAAATATCAATATCCATTTAATGGTAAGGTCAAAACAAACTAAATCACACTCATCAACACTATGACAAGAACGATAATAATAACGATATCCACACTGTGCAACCATACCTTTCCTCGTCATGATGAGAGAGAGAGAGAGAGGTGCAATAAAAGAACTTAATTCAGGAGCCATTTTCCCGTTTTGCACCCTCTTATAGTTCTGTAGAGATAAATCAGACCGAATCTTCTCTAGTAACGGCAGCCACTTCTCAGGACCACGGAGGGGAGAGAATCGTAATTAATGGCTCAAATCCCTAATCCGGTCTCTCTCTCTCTCTCTCTCTCTCTCTCTCTCTCTCTCTCTCTCTCTCTCTCTCTCAAACGTTTATATTGTTTTACCATGTTTGTCTCTTTCTCATTCACCTCTATCTTCTTGCTTAGGACCATATTACTTGTAGTACACAAGTAATGAAGTCCACAACGAAAACACTTTTGGAGGGAAATTGACGCGCTCTGAATACAACACTTTTAAAGGTGAATGTAGACTTGGTCCGGTAGCTTCCTTTTTTATATTTCATGTGTATTGAACAATCACAATAATTTACGTTGATACAATACTTCAGTTTAATGATACATAGCAACGGGTCATCCAGAAACTTCTATTTCTCCATCCCGAATCTCTTGTTCTATTCTCTGCCGAAAATTTCAGGATCTCAGTCTGACTAAAATTTCCCCATTTGTAATCGAGTTCCCCACCTGCACAAAATGGAAGTGAGGAACGAGGACAGCATCTGGCAATTGTGCCATGACCTGCAGAACCATTTCAGTCATGCTTTTCTAGTCTGAGTCTTTCCAGTCCAAGGCGGGAATTTTTGACAAAAGAGTGTACCCCCTCACACAAGCTAGTATGGGTATGCCATATTTACTTTTTAACTAGACCGCCATGCTACTTCATCCCTTGCTCTA
The DNA here is from genome assembly GCF_040412425.1 of Macrobrachium rosenbergii. NCBI lineage: Eukaryota > Metazoa > Arthropoda > Malacostraca > Decapoda > Palaemonidae > Macrobrachium > Macrobrachium rosenbergii. Next base: position 11,797,979 of record NC_089762.1, on the reverse strand, counting down.
TTTTTGCCCTCATTCTTTTTGTGCCGAAGATAATTGGGTAGTTTATAATCTAAAGACGCACAATTACTGTACCATTATGCGTTCCTTCTTCAGTCTCCCCTTTCCCATTCTTCTTTGAACCTCATACTCTAACTCTAAAGCCTGAGCGTCCTTGGCGGCCTCTGCAGGTGGCTCACCTTCGGTTTACTCCTCTCAAACAAGCGCCACAGTAACGACATTAACCGGAGACTAATTAGTTTTGGCCCTATTTTCCACAGGCCTGAATCCATACAGCTGAGCTGGCGTGTGACATAAACAGCATTGTATAATACATACTGTATGTGACGTGGACCGAGATCACTTTCGAACTGAATGTCTTTCATAATTCCTAATCTTTCTACGTCGCGCCCCACATTGTCATTTTCGTTGTTATTCTTACTAGTATTCATCATTCTCAGTGTTACAATTATTCATATACGTATTTCATTTTTTACTAGTTATCGTTTTTATCATCAATTATTTATCTCTCTCTCTCTCTCTCACACACACAGATGCACACTTACGAGCGGGCGCGCGCGATCTACGTAGGCTTAATGGAGTTAGAGAAAGTTCTTCTTCGAAAGTTACACGGCATGATGTATCACCCATTTATCTCCCAAAACTTCACTCCACAGAAGACGACGTTATTTTCATCGTCTAGAGGCAATACTTGCTCATTTTTATACCTCCGGAGTAGCGCACAGTTTTGTAATTGTGTGATTCGTGTAAATGTTGTTTCATAAATAGATTTTTAACTAATATATATTAACTCAGACATTTTTAGTTATTGTAGGTAAATATGTTTTTGTTCCTTCCGGAAGACCTTTGCTGCTCTCATATATATATATATATATATATATATATATATATATATATATATATATATATATATATATATATATATATATACATTTATATATAATATATATATATATATATATATATATATATATATATATATATATAAATATATATATATATATATATATATATATATATATATATATATATATATATATGAATGTGTGCGCTTGTATGTATGTACATATGTATGCATGCTATGTCGCAAATTCACAAATGAATTTTTGATGTTTTCTAATATTAAGCCACAAATACCTCTTAAACACAAATTCATTTTATCATTGGTATAACTTACATCCAAGAGGAATTATACACGATAAATGTATATATCCTTGTCGGGATTCGACCCTACGCCTTTTTGTATTTAACACAGATAATGACTTATCTCTTGGTAGCTAAGTGGATAAGTCACTTTCACCTACGTATTATACCCAAAATGGCATAGGTTCGATTCCTTGACTAAGGCAGATGCACTTGTCATGTCAAAATATATAATCCCCTTTAGGAGTCTTGAATACTTCCACTTGACTAACAAAAGCAAGTCCGGCTATTTCCAGTGTTCAGAGAATAAATCACATGTCTAATCCCAGGTGTGTGTGTGTGTGTGTGTGTGTGTGACGCATATACTGTATATAATAAGAATTGTAGACCGCATATTTCTTCAGGAAATGATTTTTCGTTCTTTATTACAGAGTGACAGATAACAGAATATGATTACATTGATATGTATATTAGCTAGTATAACGGTACACACACAATGTATATATATATATATGCGTGTGCGTGTGTGTGTGCGTGTGTGTATGTGTGTGTGTGTGTTTGGTGTGTGCGTGTCACATACTCAATGACTGTGTACGGGGAGAAACACGGATGTGAATAAAAGAATAAAGGAAGATGCAAATTTCACGACGCACGAGAGAGGGGCTCACTCGAGGAAATGTTGGAACAAAGAAACGTAAGAAACTTTCAATCCCCTACTCCTTCTACTTCCCTCTCAGGAGGGCCCTTACCATCAATAAGACCAGTAAAAGCACTCCAAGTGGCGTGTGAAAGTCGAGAGGGGAGAGAAAAAAAAACGAGTAAAAAGGGAAGGTTTGGATATCGCTTCCGTTCATGGTGACCGAGAACACATTCTTCAGCCAGAGGAGGATTTGTGCTGCCAATCAAGCACTCATGAATGCGGCATTTCCCACAACAGCGATTTCTTTTAAATTCAATCTTGAAAAGTAAATAAGTTCCTCTTCCTACTCTGCTCGTTTTTATCGCCCTTCAAACAGTTCGCTACTGTAATAATAATAATAATAATAATAATAATAATAATAATAATAATAATAATAAAATCCAACGGCACGCTACTGTTTCTATGCCCACAGAAATACAGATAGGGCTGACAATAACATGGATCGAGTGCGATCCATCAGTAATTCTCAGTAAACTGAAAGCAAATGTATACACTAATTTAAAAACAAGAGAGATTGCCGAGGCACCTTGATTTATAATTATTATTCTTTCCTCCTGTCTTGTGCCCTCTCGGCTACATTACTCAGCAATTTGACGATAATGACCAGGGAATATTTTAGAACCGCTGAAAACCACGTACTCTTATCATTATTATCGGTAGCATTTTCTGTATGAATAAAGGAAACCTTTGTATAAGGGACAACCCGAAGATTAGGCTGAAGTCAGGCACACTACGCTCAGGTGCATCGTCACAAGACTTGACAGCTATGCACTCTATACTTAATTGCATTTCCAGTTTCAATACTTTGTCTTCTATGAAGTCTAAGCACTCAAGGTCAACCTCGGAGAAAAATGCGAATATAGTATGCAATGCCGAAAAGTCAGAAAATAATAATAATAATAATAATAATAATAATAATAATAATAATAATAATAATAATAATAATAATAAAATCAACAATCACAATCACTCTCATTAATCAATAGTAGTAAAAAAACCCTTGGTAAATAGAAAAAAGTTAAAATATCACACGCGCGCTCCATTTTTTTAACCCAAAGCTTCCTTTTCTAATAATGTTTTCTTTTGCTAGGGTTAAAAACAGTTCAAAGCAAAGAGTAAAAATTTCAACCTGTTAACATCAGAAAGCCGGACGGAGCAAGTCTTTTTCAAGACGATGGACAGATATGCCATAAAGATGTACACAAATCCTTCGGTATGTTGAATGAGTGGGTGTCATCTATAAGAATTACTACTGGAAAACGATTGTAGCCTACCTTTTTGTACTGTTGTAATAATGGGTTTAAATTCAGTGTATGGAGAAAGCAGAACAATATATCACCAATTGTGCATTTTAATGTAGACCACAGAGATAAAGTAAAAGATATCGGTTTCCCCCGCCCATGCTTTAAAATGCATAACGTGAACGTAGTAATAAATGCAACTGGGATTACAGGTAAAGAAATTGATATTTCCTGATAGCCTGTCAGAGGATGCACTAAGAATGGCAAAGGACTCTATAACAGTAACAACAACAAACCACAAAACACGAAAAATGCCATATATACAGAAAAAACTTTCAAGATGTTCCCTATATGAACGTAAACTTTAGAGTTCATGTGGCATTTAGGACCGACAATAACAAAATGATGCAAACCAAATCCTTTGAGGAATCAGGTGGAAAATGAGGTATTAGTTAAACTGGAAAACAGAGCTGAACATCGTGAAAATGTACAGCATAAGATAACCACAGGATAACATTGTCATTTTAGTTCCTCTTGGATCCGAGCGCGCAATCATGCGATTACTGGACAGGCGTTAAAAAGTTTACATATTCTCAGATGTTGAAATGTCTTATAATTGGGTTAGTTTTGTAAAAGAAAAAATCAAGGTAAGAGTATGATATCAGCCTAGCAATGTATGAACTAGATCCATTTATTTCAGAAGAAATGTGCAGGGTACAGACTTTAAGGAAGTGGTTTGCGTGGTCCAAATGACAAGTTAACGATATGCCTGTCTATATTTTATTTTAAAAAACGCAAGCAGAAGGTTGAATGTTCTTCGGAGAACAAAATAATGTTGCACCCATTGTCCCGAAGAAGACTACTCTCACAACTACCCTTCCTCCTACTCTTCACAATTTTTAACTAGAGAAGGGCAAGGGGTTAGCAACCTCATCTCAACAACACTTGCTAAACCCGAGGGCTGACACCATCTGGAACCATCCACGCTAAAAGAAAAAGGCCTACGGTAAACACACACACACACACATATATGTGTGTATATATATATATATATATATATGTGTGTGTGTGTGTGTGTGTGTGTGTGTGTGTGTGTACGAGCGAGCGCAAATACAAGCGTAGCTGGGAAATTTTGGTTTCCGTCATAAACTTGGGTGCGTTCCCTATTCCGAAAACTTGAGGTCTGCATATGGAATAAATAAAGATACCAATTTCGTACTGGGCATCGAAGAATCGAGTGCCAACACTTATCCCTTGGTAGCGCTAAGGATAAGTGTTGTGATATGATTCTTCATAACCCGGATTCGACGCTTAACATGAAAATATAGACTCCTTTTATTTCATAGAGAGACTTTGTTTCGACAAAATGAAAAGCATGCGCAGCTTTTTTTTTTTTTTTTTTTTGCACACTGAACAGTTTATTTGTTTCACAAATATAAACAGACACATGCATATATACACAATATATATATAATATATATATATATATATATATATATATATATATATATATATATATATATATATATATATATATATATATATATATATATATATATATACATACTGTATGTTATAACTCAAATTTATATTTGGGAAAGATTCCAATGTAACGAACATGTGCGTAACATGTATCTGGGTGAAGCAAGCAAGCAGCACCGAGAACTGTGCTTTTCAAAGCAAGCAATGCGACACAACAGGAAAGGCTCGTGCATTTTGATAGCTTAAAGAGGGCCTCTCTGATCACAAGCTAAACTTCAAACGCAAACTTGAAATGAGTGATTTCTTTTTGTATAACAGCAAGAAATACTTTTTTCCCCTTTTGTTTCTCTTTAATGTCATGAACACTCTGTTTTATATTTAGGACCTAAGCAAAAATAACAACGTTGAAGTGCTTAATATAAAAAATCCATTATAATACATCACATCGAAAAAAAATCGACTTCAAGAAAAAATGAAATAAAATAGCCAGAACGATCACAATTAAAAGCGACAAAGGTGTAAGAAAAACATTGCTAACTGAATAACAAGAAAGTCACAAGAATCTCTCCCTACTGACAACAAGATACATCAAAGTCCCGCCTTTACCTGCTGACACACATCAGAGGCGCCTGGCACCAAGTGACGGTTCCACAGGAACTGGGGCAAAGGTGTCAGGAGCCGATGAGATTTTTCCTCTTATTCTGACAGTAACCCTTCATCTGGAATGAAGAAGATTACTCCTAACTGGAGCTACTACAAGCTTCTCTCACGGAACTCAAATCTAAGGAATTCTGTGAGTTACTGAGTCATTTTCTCTGATATCTTTTGTGCTCTTTCTAATATTACCAACTGGCATGCCCACCAGAAAGTTTAGCTCATACAGACACATCTGTGTCAGCTGACAACTTACAGCACTACATCCTTATCGACCCAGATCTCTATCGGCGTTCTAAACATGTGCTATCGTCACAAAAAGAGGCCAAGTCTTCATCAGTCTACGGACGTTCTTTTGAACAAAAAAAATGCACCTATAAAGGCAATGCTTTGGAATCAGTCAATTTGTGTGAAAAGGCTACCAAAATTTTGTTGATGGCCGTTAATTTTTGTTACCCCTCCCCGTATGAATTACACTACACCGCAGAGAGATAACATATGGATAGATACTCCCAATGAAACTGCATGTCTATCCATAATCAATTGCACTACACTATAAATCTTTAATGAAAGTAAAGTAACCAAAGTGGTAAATGGGAGTAATTGGTTTAAGAACTTTCCTCAGAAGACGGTTAATATATGTCTTAATAATTTGTATATAATTTTCAATTCACAACATTCCTCTGTTCCTCACATAACAGATAACATTTTGCCAAAAGAAGTAAGCTTTTATTACTTACACGGGAAAACTTCAATGAAAGGTATGTTTATCCTTTCCACAGCTATGCTAAACCTGATTCTGAAACAATTTGAAAATCATGAGAATCAAGCGTCGCTCTCTCTCTCTCTCTTCTCTCTCTCTCTCTCTCTCTCTCTCTCTCTCTCTCTCTCTCTCTCTCTCGTCTTCCTTCACGAATATCGCAAGTGTAAACCCATAAATTAAGTCCTAAATCGGCATGTGAAGTGGAAGAGGGCCGGGGCTGAGACGGATGTTACCCGAACCTTCTCTCAGTGGGCATAGTGATTTCCAATACCAAATACAAAACAAATAGGGCCCCGTTAATTTACTCCTGTCATATGAGAGAGGCCGCCACTTTTCTTTATCTGCGCATTACAAGATCATCTGTTAGCTCTCAGAATAGAGATACCTATTCAAAGGAATTCTAACTGAGACTAGGGTATTTAGAATTCACATCGGTTATAACTGACTTCTACATTGTGACATTTCGCTTTTAAATGAATGTGTTAGCAAACATAATCATAATCACGGAGCGGGGTCACTAAAGAAGTAAATTTATGCAAGAAGCATTCTGAAGACCAAGGGCACAAAAAGTGAAATAAAATGTCTGCAACTCTGACATAAATGTGTAAAATAAACATCAAAATAAAAATACGTGTACAAATACAAAAAATAAATATGTTTAAAAATGCACAAAATAAATACGTGTGAGATTAAACATAAAAAATATGTTTTGTAAACATAAATCTAAAATATGTAATGACTTACTGCTCTCGTGTCACCTGCTGCAAACAAGCTAGATTAGTTTTCCCCTAAGCAGACATGTTAGGCAAAAAAGATCTAATTTGTCACCAACCACAGACCTTAAGGCAACATGAAAAGATATGCTTTAAAGCATAGTCAGTTAGAACACGGAACACCAAACCTATGAAAACCACCTCTTACATTCATTTCGAGCGATGAAACAAACCACTGGCTTCGGGAACATGCTGCCGACCGACAACCACACTTATGAATAACGTAAATGTGCCCGCATGGTTGTGTGACTGTATTCATCGCTATTCCTTTTCACTGCAACACTAATTATTTATTAATGAATAAATTACCTTCTATCCGATTATAAAAGCTTTTTCTGTTCATTCGCCAATGGCCCAAGTGCAACAGAAACCCAGACCAGAAGTTGCATTCCTGATAGTGAGAGATCTACGAATTGACCATTGAGGAAGATGATATCATAAGATAAAAAGGCTTCTTCGTGCACAATCAACAGATGCTATATCAGGATACTAATAAGAAGGATGGCCACTAATTAAACCAAGCTATACTAAAGAGTAAGAAGAGAAGTTTTAATTCCTACTGAGCATGGGATCACTTTGATGAAAATACTGTGCCTGTGCCTGTGCCAGTGGCAAGCAAAGCAAACACTGAAAAGAACTGTAACTTTCGAGATGCCGGCACATTTGCTTTTCTGTCAATAACTAAACTGGCGGGTTTGCAAGTCGTCGCCATAACTAAGGAGCGACCGAAACCGGGAGATATCTCTTACCAACAAAAACTGTCTCTGAATTATATAAAAAAAATAACATTCATTTTCATTGTCATTCAAAGACCATGAACGGGGGCTGGGTTCCTCATAATGAGGTATTTTACGGAATGGATGGATAGAAAGGCGGATATGTTGAGCAATAATTGAAATAACACAGGAACAAGGAAAACTGAATAGTAACGTGCACAGAGTAATGGTAGAATGAGTGTAGATCTACTGTTGTTATGAGAAAATTTAAAAGAAAATACACCCAAAGGGCCCAGTTCAGAAACATTTTCTCAGTGTTTCAATACTGAAGATATCGAAGAGCGTCACAGGCAGGCATGCATCCAGTCAGACAAACCATATAATAAGCATAAAAAAAACATGAAAGTGACGGGAGAAGTGACGGGCGGACTCCAGGGACTTTTTAGATACCGCATAATGGAAACCTCATCCAAGTGATGTCAACCGCTCGAGCGATGAGTGTTCTGAAAGGCTCCAAGACCCACAGACACAGTCCACCGACCGTACCAGCGACAAGCATTATTGCTCATGATGCAGCTCACGTCAACGTTCCCACCTTGACCGACGCTGTTGCTCAGCCTTGTATTCAACTTCGTTACTATACTTATGCTGTTGCTGATTTTCCTTAACCCCACACTTTATAAATGTGAAATTCAGTATTGTTACAGTCAGCATACAGACTAACTACTGTATTTGATTAGGAGTTCTCAAATTACGATAAAAGTTTGTTTTTTTGCTGCTAAACTTTGGCGTCTTCGTATAAGCCAGCTGGTTCCATGAAGCGTGAGTAACAAGAGTAGAATAAATTAATAAAAATCATCTTCACTTGTCCCTAAGTCAACAATAGCGTTCGAGCTTGAGTCCTCACGTACTGTGCATTTATAAATTATGTAATATCGCGTTTACTTTGTGCACTTGCGTGACCAGTGTTCCCATCGTAGTTTTGGTTTTACGCTTTTGCTGAATTTTCCTTTCGATATTTTGGGCCTTTCTGTCATACTTTGTATATGATTTATATATATATATATATATATATATATATATATATATATATATATATATATATATATATATATATATATATATATATATATATATATATATATATATATAATTTGTTCATTCTGCCGAGTTAAAACGCTTGGAAGGATTGATTTCATTTTTTATCCGCTCGTGTTAAATTTGTTTAAGCGGTTTTGTCATCGTATCAGTCCGATAATAATGTATAGTTTTTCTGGCCATGAAAATCCTCCACATGAAGGTGTCAAGACAAACGAAATGAGGTGCAGTTTGATTCCGGGAAGCTTAGAATGCCTTGACCGTCCTTTAGTCGCACTCACTGAAAGTCAGTACTGAAGGGTTTGAAAAAGTTTACTTGTATACAAAGAACACTACCAAGAACTTCTTACTTCATTTTACTCACTCCCGAATGCAATTTAATACACAATATCATGAGAAACAAATTATCATTCGAATGCAACACTGATTTACTGAACTCACAGGTGTGTCTCAAATTGATATGCACGTATTATGCGAATTTTTCCACCTTCGCTTGGAAAGAGCTCCGTATAAATAGCCAGATATTCTTTTCATTCAGTTGTTGACTCTGGGAGGTCATGCAAGAGAGCAAGTGCGCTACTTTCTTCTCTCACTCAGCATCAACATGCACGCAGAATCAGGCGTTCGCGAACTTTAAATCATTTCCGCCACACAGACAAAGATGTTATGCAATTATTATTATTATTATTATTATTATTATTATTATTATTATTATTATTATTATTATTATTATTATTCAAAATATGTACACATGCATATGAATCAGGCTCTCATGTAGTAGGATACCCATACGTGAGAACAGGAGGAAACATCAGAGAGGAACTCAGTTCCATCTCTAGGACTAGCGATCTACTGAAATTCCAGGGATTCCGCGAAGAGTCAAACATGTACACGTAAATACACACAATGACGATAATTATTGTGATATTAATCCCTGAATAGTGACTCGGACTCACAATATTAAGCTTTATAAAACATCTCGTCTTTGTGCTCGGCCTCCAAGGACACCCGCTGAACAAGAAGCTGGGCTGCATAAGGATGCAGCAGCAAACGAAAAAGAAGAGCGCCTGCGATGTGAATGAACCTGTTGTGGAGTCAACCGTCAGTCAAACCGTGATGCGTAACGATACTGCCCTACACCCAGTCGCCGAGGGACTGTCACCTTATTAGATTTCAATTTGCTTCTGTAGGAAAAAAATCTCTATCAGTGTTAAACGGATGAATAACATTTTTCTGCAACACATAGCTGAAAAAAAAGTTTTCAACTGTCTACATAATATTTCAGATACAGTCATCAATTCGACTGTTTTAAATGCATTCTTTACTATTCTTAATGATTTGGAGTGCACGCATTCTACATAAACGCAGAGCATGCAAATTACTCTATAATGAGAATCATAGAAAAAACGAATATCAGCTTAAATGAAATTTAATCCATGCAGTCTTGAGTTCTGAGTTTATAAATGGAAGTTATAAGGTTAATTTGGTGTAAAAATCCTAAATATAAAAAAACGAGAAATCATAAGAATTCCGTTGGCAAAAAGAGAAGCAAAACTTCAAAAAAACTATCAAAATGAAGAAAAACGTCATCTAAATCCGACAAAAACTCCATACTTGCAGAGTTACTTGCTTATGTCGGTGTCATCCAAACAGGACGTGACGCTCATGTCCGTCAGTTTACATTTCATCCTTGAATTCTCAACCGAATGAGCAGGATAGTGAGAAAGAATCTTGCCCTCCATGACACCAGAAAGGTTCACTTTCATACTTTAGAAAAATGACGTTTGACTACGTGCAGAACTCACACCGTTTATATTACCTACCAAACATTTCAGTTTCTCAATCATTAGGTTATCAATGCATCGTACACATACAAAAGACAAATTGGAAAAGAAAATACAGAGAACAGTCAACGGAAACAGGAAAAACTTGACAGTAAAGCATTCTGGTACAGTACATTTAATAGGAGAGTAATTCCTATTCAACCACATCAAACCTACGGTGCGCGAAATCAGGCAAGCTCAAATCTATCACCCATCAAATAAAGGCGCAATTTCGGTCGGGGGTCCCAGCACGAAATAAAAACAATTAAACAACAGCGAACACAGTTACAACGTCATCATGTCTTCAGCAAAATTATGTAAAATGAGCATCATACACGCTAAATCTTTTCGGCTCAAGGGGACAATCAATACTTCAGACAAACAAAATTGAAAAGCTCGCAGAGCACTTACGTCTGTAGAGCGCAATTTCAGCTGTAAAAAAGATACCCTTTACAAAAGCCCAACTTTCCACATACTGTACACTAGACCTGAGGATATCAGAAAAGAAACGGAAAAATTCACTGAGCGAAAAACAACGGAAGCCGTATAGAAGGTCAACAGATAAACTGTGAAAAGGACAGGGCACCTTTTAATGAACCAAATGTAATACAAAATCTAAACATGTCAGTTTTAGAAACTACAAAAGAAAAACTAATGCCATGATTACATCTCGAAAAAGTGTTCCAAAATCTAACCTATTACTAATTATCAAGATACAAAAATACAGTAAATGCTAATAGAAATCCTAAGCGTCAACAAGGCTAATAATTATAGTTTCATGCAAGCAAGACGAACGAAATCAGCAATAAAACCTTTTTACTCTGAATTCCGAAGTATCAAGAACAAGTTTTTACCGTCCAATAGTCTACGGAGCGTCCTACCCTGTTCTCAAGCCTGCATGATGATAACGTTCGAAGCAATTAAAAAAAATATATTCACTGTAAATACAAAGCTACTGAGCCCCGCAGACATTAAGGTCGTCAATGAAGTCTATGGGTGGCATGAGCCACAATTTCCGTTCCAATTTCAATTCTGCCTCTTTGTTACAGTGTTTGCACTTGACGTTACTACTGACACCAGCACTATAAGCAATAGTTGCTGTTGCTTCTACAATTACCCCTCTTGAAACATGACTTATGTTAACGTAAAGACCCCAGAAAAGTTTCTGCATATGATCCACCAACCGGAAAACACCGTGCTTCATGCAAATCTTTCTAAAGCACGTGGATAGCTGGTGGCTGATCCTTATACAAACAATATGCACACTGAGCCTGAATTTGGGATGGGGAAGAGTCAATTACCGGCAGAGGAAGGAGGATACTGGTAACAGGTGCAAAAGTGGAGGCTACTCCTTATTTTTCTTTTAACTTTTCTGGACTCCTGTTTTTGAAGTGACGCAGCGGACAATACATTCTCGTCTAATACAAATTCTTTCAAAAAAGGGTAAAAAGATTAATACAGGTTATTATTTCAGGCACAAAAAAAAATAGTCTAAACTTGGAAGGTCTTTACAGAAGTTTTGCTATTCAATCTTTTCGAGGGTTGAAGAATCATACTTAACTTGTAGCATTTTGTTTTAATCAGAGGAGAGTAGAAATATACTGATTTACAGTACATCTGAGATCAAATAAAGACGATGAAGTAATAGGACTGTCATTTTCACTTCATGAATAAAGGTCGATGAGACAAGGAAGATTTGACTCTTACCCAGGAGAGAAACAAGAAATAAGGATTAGAAAGAAAGAGGGCTGCCTTATTTTGAGGGAAACCAGAGACGAAAGGTAACTAGAGAAAGTGTGGTTCAATGCAGAATGAAACAACAGATTTGCCTCTTGAAAGACGGAAGACTATGGAAATGAGGGAAAAAACATAATCAGAAGAAAGTTAAAAAACAAGTCAGCGACAGGAAAGAAAGTCACAGAACAGAGAGTAAATGAGAGGAGGGACTTTCTTTAAGCAGAAATGACACCTATAAATGACTCAGGAAGGACACACAACAACAAAAATAAACAATAAAAAATATTTAAGAAACGAGTTTCAAGTGATCTAGACACGCAAAATGTTGACAAGTACGACTGAATTGTATTCAAATCAAACCAAACCGAAAAACTGAACGAGATAACAGAGGAAAAATATTTAAGTCGAGACTGTACTTGTGAGGTCTTGGACTTGACTAAAACTGGCCAAATTCAGATTGAGTGTAACAGACGAGGAAACAACGACTCGAGATAAAGACCAGAGGACCAAGGGAGAGACAGCTGGTACGTAGAGGAAGAGGCAACCAATATTTGTATCACTTATGGTGTCAAATATATTTGGCAAATGAAACGCCAGGAAATGTCTCCAATAAATTTCTTATGTGTCAATAAAACCTTCATCACTTGTATAATAATATGCCTGAATATCAACCAGGGACATATAAGTTCCTAATTTTACTTCGCCAAGTTTTCGAACCAACATTGCTGACAGCATTAGGGACACTGCCAACACTGCTATGGCTGTCAATAAAAAAGAGAAGGCATCTCTTTCCCGTGCTCCTTGTGTCTCTGTCATAGCTCAAGAACCAAGAAAGGAATGAAAGGCAAATTTAGTAGGATCTGTCTTAATCACAACCGTACAGAAAAAAAAATCTTCATTACTAACGTGAGCAAATTTGCGTCGTCAAAATCAGGCTTCGGTGGAAGCATTTACTCTGGATGTTATGTGCCACAGGCCACCAGTACTTCAGCAATAGGCTACTTTTTTGTGAACTTTAGCTCGTATCTACATAACAGTAAAAATAATAATTTAACATATAGTAATATATATTCAGTTGCTTCCATATCTACTGAACTGAACATAATCAATTGTACAAAATTAATGAAAACTTGGTTTGATCTGCTTGAACATTTCCATCAACAACCATGTCTGTTATGACATTCCTTTTTCCCAGTCAAGTGAATTTGATTCCTTGCACTTCTCACTTATAAAGAAGAAATTGCATTCAGGGAAAATAAAATCATTTCATCAGTTCAGCTGGCTTATTGCATTTGATCTGTATGTACGCTGAATACCACTTTTCAGCTGATTTTATTATTAATCTCACAGCAAAACCGACAGCGAAATTTGAAAAAAAACGCAGTAATCATCGCTTCAGTTTAAATATACATTACATATTGAGTGAACATTACACACACACACTCTTTCTTTTTCCATTGACGCATCAGCCTACGGGCTCCATATGTATGTCTCTGAAAGACAGAAAAAAAAAGGAAAGACCATTCATCCGTGAAGGATCGGTACAAAAAGTGAAAATAATCTTACAAAACATCTGAGCGAGTTGAAGAAATTTTCTGCACGCGGAGATCAAGAAAAAATATTATATTACACTTCGAATCTTTTGTAAAAACACAAAAAACATCCATTTCTCGTTCCTGTTTCCTCAACAGTTTTCCTCTTCCTTTTCAAGAATCCTCCTCCTCCTCCTCCTCCTCCTCTTCTCTCTCTCTCTCTCTCTCTCTCTCTCTCTCTCTCTCTCTCTCTCTCTCTCTCTCTCGTCTTAACGACCACCTTTTTCCCCCCTCCCACCCACCTAACCCCAAGACCCCAACTGGCCCCGTCACCAATTCCCAGATTTCCGAAGTACCTCCTACAGATCATCGATCGCCATATGCAAAAGAGACGTAATGTGCAACAGCTTTTCTTTTCTTGAGTCTCCTTTACAATCGCCGACGATTTGTGTTTATTCTTCCGTGTGCGGTCATGTGTAATATACGAAGAAAATAAAAAAGATTTTCATCTCTCTCTCTCTCTCTCTCTCTCTCTCTCTCTCTCTCTCTCTCTCTCTCTCTCTCTCTCTGTGCAACAAAAACAAACAAACGATTACCCAGATCCCGCCCCCCTTTTCTCCCTCGTTCAAGGTGTAACATGTGAGTGTTTCCTATTTGACTCTCTCTCTCTCTCTCTCTCTCTCTCTCTCTCTCTCTCTCTCTCATACACGCACACACCGTTTTGAAATATACTAATATATCGTCCACAAAATCACCAAATAGCAAATGTGTGTCTAGTGCAAAATCGCTTAGAGATATATTTCTCAAAACCATGCTTCCCTACCATAAGAATCACTACTTTACTAAATTTCTATAATTTACCCTCATTGTCTAAAATGTTCTTGTTGATCTTCAAATTAAATTAACTACGAATACGTACAAAGTTGAACGAACGCCAACTTTCAGGAACGATCTGAGCCCTTTACCGAGGACTCCCTCGATTTGGTCCAATAGTAACTTCAAGTCTGAATATCGCCTTGGTGCGCCTTGCTTGCTTCGAAGGGATGCTCTTTCTTACATGGGATACCCTACTACATAATCTTAATGCTAATTGTACTGTACACTTCCGCATGTTACAGCATTTTTAATAAGAAATAGATCCCACTGAACTACTATACAATCATTCTTTGACCATATTTTACATCGTGTTCTACATTCTGATTCTTTTGAATAAAGACTTTGTGGGGATTATCAAAAAAAACAAAACAACGTTCCTTTATAATTTTACGAAACTGCACCAGTACTTTTGCGCAGATTTATCGCATATCTGATGAAATTGCTATGTGCGCACTAAAATTGACATCGTTATTATTATGTTTTAACAAAAATTTTCCTACAGGTCGGTATTCGAAAGTAAAATGCTTGTCTTCAAAATGACCAAATATTCCAGTTTACTATACTCACGGGAAAGGGTTTCAATGTAGATGTCCGTTTCATATTAGTTCAGTTTTCAGGAAGTAGACATTCATCGGTTTAGGCACAAAGTTTTATAATTTTTGTCATTTTTCTTACAAAGCAAAACCTTTTTCAACTCTTTGCCACAGAGCCTTTTCCTTTTCTTCTGGATGATCTGAGTTCCACAAAGAAACATTTTACTGACAATTGTTATCCCAGTAGTTTATTTTTTAAATGCCTTCACAAATTTATGAAGGTAAAGTTTTTACCTAACAATACTATTCAGACTGTACCTAGGATGCCTTTCTATGCCAATGTTCCATTTTTACCTAATTCAAAATTTCTTACCCAAATGGAACAAATCATTATAAATTATTGTCTGGCCATAAAAGGTCAGCTGATTACAACAATCCCACTGAAATTGGATCTATTTTTAAGTATAAAAACAAGCTGAAACCTTCATGTCATCTAACATTGTCTATTTTTATACTTGTCCTAGATGTGATCTAGGAAAATATATCGGAGCTTCAAGAAGACTTCTCAAGGTCTGAATAGACTACCATGAGGGGGTGGGTTTTCTTACCGTTGTTAAATTACCATCTGAATTTTCCAGCATCCGAGACCATGCAGAGGTTTAAGAATGATATTGAATATAAACACTTCAAAATTCTTACAAAAGCTTCTTCTCCACAACAGCTACCGGTCTTCGAATTACTCATGATAAAAATGGTTGTTCCAAAACTGAACAACCAAACTATATACCTCCGCCTTTCAATACATTGCGTAAACATCGGATATGCTTTCGTTATTCCAGTGTTCTTTTAATTTGCTTTTTAATGCAATTGTGTAGTTTTAGCTAATTCTTTTTATTATAATTTTCGCTTGAAAATGGTGCTGGTCTCCAAAACGTTACATAAATAAAGCTAAGCTAATATGAAACAATATATATAAACGCATATATAATATATATTATAAACAGTTATATATATACATATATATATATACATATATATATATATATATATATATATATATACATATATATATATAATATATATATTTATATATATATATATATATAATGTGTGTGCGTGTGTGTGTGTGTGTGTGTCTGTGCTTATAATCACTTACTCATGATTTTTTTTATATCAAGCACCACAGGTGAGAGATGACCTATCATTAACGAGGGTAGGACAAGCCTACAAACATCTGTCAGGAGCAAATACTTGTTTTCCAATCGTTAGTATGTTCGTATATACTGCCCTGCTAGCATATATATTATTTGCATCAGTCCTCTGGAGATGGCTTAGTTGCAATAAAGTCGACACCGGTCGGGATTTGGAACCATGTTTCATTTCTTCCCTCTGGTGTTTCTATATAAACAGTATATATGTATATATATATATATATATATATATATATATATATATATATATATATATATATATATATATACATACTGTATATATGGAAACAGTATATATATATATATATATATATATATATATATATATATATATATATATATATATATATATATATATATATATATATACACTGCTCAAAAAATTGAAGGGAGCTCTTTTTAATTTTTGTTATATAGAGTAAATGACAGCAATCTAGGAAATACTGCTACTGCTTTCAAGATCCTTGTTTTCTTTATGACTCCAAGTGTTTTCAGCTCCTTCCTTACCTTTGTTTTGAACTAGAAAACCTCAATGATATCTAGCTTTAGGCTGCAGCCCATACAGTGTACTCTCAGACTGACTGCCACAATGAGTTTCTTCTTCATCTTCCTATTGATGTTTTCCCTGCCATGCTTGTAGAATGTGCTAGGCGGTACCTAGAGGAACCGGAGGTAGCAAGAGCTGTCCAAATGTTGGAGGATGGTCTTTTACAAGGGAATGCAGCCAACAGACTGAGTGTGTCCAGAAGTGTTGTTGCTAGGCTATGGTTGAGGCATCAAGAGACAGGAAGGTATGGCAGCCTTCAGCCTTCCTGGACAGGGTCGCAGGCGATGCACAACCCCTCATCAGGATCGATATCTGCGTATGCTAGCTCTACAAAACCTTCAATCAACTGCTAGGAGCATCCAAATGGCATTCCATCAGGCTACTCATAGGCGTATTAGAGATCAGACAGTGAGGAACAGGTTGCATGAAGATGGCCTCACCTGGATGCCCATCACCTGGAGCATCCTCTCTGGCACTGGCACATGATTACCAGAATTGGCAGTTGGTGGTCTGTTCTCTTTACTGATGAGAGCAGATACCACGTTTCTACTTGTGACCGACGTGTTAGAGTGTGGAGACCATAGATATAGAGGGAGAGACTGGACAGCCTATGATAGCCAGCTGGTTTGTGACGTGCACTGCCTGGCACAATTGCTGTGTTGATTCTTATGTAAAAAATGCCGCAACTCATGCAATCTAATGTGAAACCCTGCACTCTTTAAAACTTGTTTTCTCGGCAGTCCTTCAAAACTGTCAAATAATTTATGCACCATTTACTAATACAATGTGTACTGTATGCAGAAATAAAAATACTGAATTTTGCTGGCATATATTTTCTACAGTTAAGCCATAAAGTTTTGCAGATATGGCGACGTTACAACATTATGATCATGCTGCATTGACAGCCAATTTTCTCAGCAGACTTTAAGGTTTGCTAAATGATCTTTGCAGCATTTACCAAGGACAATGTGCAGTACATGCAGAAATAAATATATTTACTGTCTGCTGTAGCTTTTATACACTTGAGTAATAAAGTTCACCAATTTGATGACGTTATGGGCCTTTCTTGCCACCATAAATTTAAAGTTTTACTCTCTATTGACAGAACTAATTATTATCGCTCTTTATTCATGGGTCAAACTGACAGCCAGTAAAATTTGACAACGGTATGCTAAAATAATTGTCATCTCCAACGCTGTCATCCCATATAATCTTCATCCATAGGCATAATAGTACCATTAATAGCCTAGGAATAATAGCCTGATACCTAATAGCCAATATTCAATAGTATGTACAATCATTTTATAGGATTTTAAAATTTACTGTACCTGATACTTTAATAGGGATACAATTAATATTGTAGTTTGCAGGGCTGTATAAATCTTGCCGTTGCCAGTACATATGCCGGCTTACCCCTTCTGGTTAATTCTTATTAGGCTAAAACTGCTTTGGTAGCCACATTGTTGCCTCTTAACATATTCTGGACTTCAAAGTCTGTTGCAAAACCTTAAGCTCATGCATACCAGGAGGTTTGAAAGTGTACTTTGGCAGAGAATGCTACCTGCATATGCATGATCCATCGTTTGGCTCTTTATCCCTTGTGCAGTTTCTAACCCAAGTAAGGCAGCAGTCTCGCTCTTTGTTCTTGGCAGGAAATCTTAAAAAATCAGCCTGAATCTCACATGTCACATGTTATTAACAACAGGCATATTTGAACCTACGAGGCTACTCACAGATCTTATAAGAGAAACTATTTATTTAATTACAGTATACATGCAATTACAATCTGCATTAATTCATATCATATAGTTGTGATTTAGGGGAGAGTACAGTGTATGTACTGTACAGAACCAGATCAAAGTATCTGAACCATAACATAGGAGCTATTTTTACAAGTGCAATTGTTACCAAGTGCAATTGTTACCAAGGGGTACATATATAACGCTATGTAACATGTCACAGTCATAATAACCTGTAATTCAACACACTTATTTACACTGTACAGTCTTAAGTTAGGCTAGCCTGTGAGAATAACTTAGACTTTCGTAGCTAGCCAAGACATGAGCTGTATTTCATAGTCTGCGGAGAGGGAGAGATAGAAAAATCAGCATCCCTGAAGGTTATGCCAAGTTAGGCTATCTTTGCTAAGCTTAAGTTAGACTATGGTACGCTTTTGGTTATTTGATGATCAATCCTGGTTGGCAAAGTTTACTTTCACAGCTATAAAATGTAGTATGGATTTGAAGTATATATCCTTTCGAGTAAAAATAATAATGGTAAAATTGAAGACTACTACCTTTAGGTGTTCTGGCTGGGTCCTCTGCATACCAGGAGGTTTGAGAACTTATTGATAACATGGTAATTAACATTATAACACTCTATAAACACTTGAAACTGCAGCAGGCCTAGGGTTAGGCCTTATGATACTATGTACATTGTAGTCCTAGAAGTAGGGAAAATTGTCAGACTTAGCCATGGTTATATGGACTGATGGTAACCCTACTGTACATGCTAATTTATTGGGCTATATGAATTTAATGTCAAACAGGCTTTAATAAAAAGCTTATTACAACATTCGTTATTTTATTAGCTCAAAAAGCAGGCGTGTAGTTGACTACAAGCTGACGGTGATCTAACACATGTGTACTTGTTTGAGGTTGTTTCAATACAATTATAAAGATTTTCATGAATGAAAATATGTCACTAACTTGTGAAATGTCATCCCCTGTTATTTTGTGAACCCGTTTCTGTATGTAACACAGTTGATGGCCTACCACTGTGCCAGAGGTGACCCTGTTGCTGCTGGTCTGTGCAGTCACTGCTGCTGCCATTTCTGGGAATCAACACATAGCAATGGCGCCCTACTTACACGCGACAGTCACTTGACTGTCTAATCTCTCCTCTCTATGTCTATGATGAGACACCTGGGTGAACGATATGCTGCATGCAACAGTATCCAGTATGACAGGTACGGTGGAGAATCTTTAATGGTTTGGGGTGGAATCTTCTTGAGGGACGCACGGACTTGCATGTGATTAATGGAGGATTTTTAACGGCCGTAAGATATCGTGATGATAACTTCATGCTGATGCACGATAATGCTGGTCCTCACACTGCCAGAGTGATACAGGTTAATTTGAATCGACAAGGAATCGAAGTGATGGGATGGCCAGCTCTGTTGCCAGACCTCAATCCAATTGAACACGCATGGGATTTAACGTACAGAAGAGTTTCAGGCCGCCTAAACCCCCACAACATGTCAAGGAGCTTGCACAGGCCCTTGCCGAGGAATGGAACAACCTGCCCCAGGACACGATCCATCGGCTGATCAGAAGCAAGGTTATTTAATTTGCTACCAATTTTTGCAGTAAAATTAGTCCACATTTTTCTTATTAAAAGGAAAATCATTTTGTTTGTTAGTTGAAGCAACTGATTAAAAAAATTTAATTTTTTCATTCTTGAATAATTATCCTGGTTATGTCATATCATCCACCCTGTTAGAATAAATATACAATTGTTTAAAGTCTGTTTCAGTTCATGCTACCTTTAATTTTCTGAGCAGTGTGTGTGTGTGTGTGTGTGTATATATGTATGTATGTATGTATGTATATATATATATTCTATATATATGTGTGTGTCTATATATATACATATATATACACATATATATACATATATATACATATATGTATATATGTATATATATATATATATATATATATATATATATATATATATATATATATATATATATATATATATATATATATATATATATATATATATATCACACCACCACTGGTGAAGAAATAAGAGACTGGGTGTAGGTCCTAAACTGTTTCGACTTTATTTCTAAGCCACTGACGAAGGACTTACACACAGTGGTAGAAACCACAATGTCTATGCTAAGGGGGACACTACAGTGTATAAAGGCCTGGAGTGTATAAAGGCCTGGAGTTTAAAAATCCACACCTGACAGGTGTCAAAGAGAAGGTAAGTTAAAACTCATCGGTGCTGCGGTCTGGTACTATGTTTACAAATATAATTATTCCTTTTTCCATACATATCTACTACCTCCCTTTTAATTTAAACATTTTACAAATTTCTCTTTAAATTTACAGAATCAAGTTTATGCATGCCTGGACTGATATTCATGCTATGACAATAACTATTTGAAATAAAGCTAGACTCCACGATGTTTCCATCCAGCGTATTATTAGAATAAGCTGTTTTTTGTCCCTGCCCTGCAGTTGATTGTATGATTGTTCTCACTAACACGTACAAAAATTCCACTGTCCACCTGTGCACTTACTTCTTACACATTTTTATGCTGTTTTATTCTCTTTTCCAGTGCTTTTCCAGTTTGACCAATTTAAGTTATCGCAAGGCCTGCGTGCTATTTTTTTATATTCTCCTTTAGTATTGTCTGGAGAGTTCGTTATAAGTACACGCTTCATTGGTTTATTGTTCTTAAATGCTACATTAACTCCAAAATTCTTAGGAAGATGGGGACATCTTTAATATTATTATATAGTGGTGCAAGCAAATTTTTGTTTTGTAAATTCCTTCTTTGTTTTGATATAGCAAATTTTTTGTTTTGTAAATTTCTTCTTTGTTTTGATAGAGTCTTTTTTGCCGTTTCTAATGCGCTGTCTAATACATAGTTAGGATGCTTCAATTTTTTGCCTGTATTTCTAATCGTATCTATTTCATCACCAATGTACTTAAATACATTTACTTCACTCACATATTGCTATTTCGGCCTTTATTGTTGGTCCCCTAATCCGGTTTTTTCTGAAAAATTTAAATTTTACCCAAAATAACTTATAATATAGCAGATTAAAACACCTTGTATATAGAATATAAACAAAGTAAACACCAGAGATGATATTAATTCTGAAATTTAATATTTAGTGGCCAAAATCTTTATTTTTTCATGTTTCGCGGAAAATTGATCATGCTGATGACTCTAAGAATATAAAAAAATATAACCTGGGCAAATATTCTAAAAACAGCCAGAGCTAAAATAATTAACTTCAAATTTTTGAGGTCAAGGCCCCACGCCACAGCAGTTCTCGAAATGTGCATCAATGGGACGTTGGCGTATTATTGTGTGTACTTGTGTGTTATTCAAATGGATGACAATAGTCATACACAAGCACCGTTAGAGCGCACGCAGCATATCAGCAGTGATAAAGAACATGATGGTGTTGCAGTTGTTCCACTCACTGAGCAGGCAATAGGGAACAGCAGCTGACATGGTCCAAGTCATAGAACACTATCAGAAACAGTATACTGTCTATACAAGTACCTTCTTTGTATACTAGTCCATTCATTTTAAGATTAAAGCTGGTTGGTCCCCATTTTAAGCACTGGGGAGGGAGAGAGAGACCACCCAAAATGTGTCTACTTTCAGAGGAGTTAGCCATTTTCCAGTCTGATCTAACCTTTCCCATCTTTATGCCAAGTTTTTGTTAAAATATAAGTAATTTTCAGATTCATGTATTTCCGACGGGTGGTAAACATAAATAATTTTCCCAAAAACACAAGAATCAACAGTCTGACCTGAAAATTAATAGATGGCAAAACCAGTTTTGTTTTCACTTCAAACCTTTCCTCAACACGCAAAGCACTGTCATTCAGCTTCCCTCGAATTTTGGGAAAACACAAATTTCATAAAAAAAAAAATAGTTTTTAACCAAACTGAGGCAAAAGTTTGGTCAATTTATCCTCTTTTTTTTCACATAGTAAATGGCCATCAAGCTATACTTAGGCAACATTGTGGTTAAAGCCACGTTTCTTGCAAAAACACACACACACCTAACAAAGCATCAAATTTACAGTTCTCTAAATTCCCGACTGTTACTATGATTTCAACCGCTCCTTCCTCCTTTTTTATTTCTTCTTTATTAAAACCGTCCATCAAACGTACACGCATGTTTGCATCCATGTAATTTGTAAAAAAAAAAAAAAAATTTTTTTATTTACAAAGAAATTTAAAATAACCGTGCCATTAACTCAAAAAAGAAAATATTCCACTGAATGAAACGTCTATTTTCTTGGTCCCTTTAGTCACAAATGGCAACAAAAGGGATAAGTGCAGTGACATAAACAAAACAAAACAAAAAACCGCGACAAACGGAATGCGTCATGAGCCACAAATGCTAAGATTTATGTTATCCAAATCTAAAACACAAATAACACCTGAAAGCATCATAAACGAAGCCAACTGATCGAGTGTTACGGACTATGGAAAGAGAAATGAAAAGGGTGAGTGCCACAGATGAGATATTTCGGTGCTGTCTTGGGTCGATGAACTAGCTCCGTCTCATCCACTGGAGAGAGAGAGAGAGAGAGAGAGAGAGTTTCATGAACGTACGCCTGGCAGGGCAGTGTTTAGCACCACTTTCATCTCCACCCGCACTCTTTACCGAACGATCTCTCTCTCTCTCTCTCTCTCTCTCTCTCTCTCTCTCTCTCTCTCTCTCTCTCTCTCCCCTGGGGTGGTCGGAGGAGGAGGGACTCATAGGTCCCCAACCCCCATCTCAGCCCTCACCCAAACCCCAACACCGCCCTACTTGCCCCGAAATGATCATAGCCTCCCACATCCACCCACACACTTCCACGCATTTCCCAATTCAACGGAAGCCACAAATGCTGCAATCAATACGTGCTATCAAACTCCATTTCAGAAGGACTTTCTCCCTGAAATAAAGCATTTCAAATTATTAAAGGCGTTGAACCGGATAGTTTCAGCAATCTGCACTCAGTGAACCAAGTTGCATTTGTATAGGTTATAGTTTATTATAGAGTAGTGGGAAGGGAAGGAAAACTCACATGTGATTCAAGTTGACTGACGATTTCGGTTTCACGAATCATGTAGAAAATCATAAGAGCACCTGATTATTCCCTGGCTGCTCTCTCTCTCTCTCTCTCTCTCTCTCTCTCTCTCTCTCTCTCTCTCTCTCTCATAGTATAGTACAAAAAAAATCACAGCTACCATTCAACTATGGTAAGTCATTCACTCTTCAAACGAAAAAAGAGAAGAAAATGAACATCTACTTCAGCAACTGAAACAATTTCGTTGAATGACAGATCTCAACTAATCACTAGAGCAGCTGCTTCTTCCCAACCCGAAAATATCACATTCGAGGAAGATTCAGAAACAGCTTTCATTTGCATCCTAAAAAACCTCGTATTAATTTATGTCAGCCGGAGTTCTTCCTGATATCAAGTCTGTTACATTAACATTCAGTGACACTAGAAAATTAAGGAGATTCTGCGTCACATGCGACAATCTTAGTCATACTTGGCAACATTACACAACAATACACACATAATAACTGGAGATGAATTCCTTTCTCAGTGATTATTAAAGTTAATAAAAACAAAGATGCATAGGTAACCAAATCTCCATCAGTACCGAATACAACCTTTGATGCTCATTACCAGCTCCAATAAAACCAAGTAACTCAGGTCTTTTTGGAAGGTAGCACAGGATTTTGCGCAAGTCGCTAAAAGTGTGCTTTCATGAACAATGAACAATAAAACAATAGAGCATTATCAGTCACAAGTACCGGTGTCTGAAAGTATCACGGTTCCAGAGACAAGTAAACAGAAAAAGAACTGAAATCAGCGAGACAGGTAAAAACCTCAAGGAAAAAATCTAGAAGAAAGATGGCGCCGTCGGCTCACGTGAAACGCACACACACGCGCATATGTTCTTAGTTTGGTAACGTGATCGAACAGTTACCTTTTAGAGTTGGTTTTTCCCTGCATCCTTTAAGAAAAACAGTTCCCTCCCAAATGGCCCAGTAAGAGCTGCTGTGTTGTATGTGTATCTTTAAAAGTGGGCATTGCCATTACAGTTGTCATTCAGCTTCCGGGGACACTGCGAATGGTCGCATTACTTATTCTCATTTTCGTCCTCTCTCGATACATTCGAAACCGGAATACAACAAAATCAAGATGGGGATCAAAGGTTTCAAAGCTCCAACCATGCCCATGCACCAACCTGTTAATCACCGCCCCTCCCCCACCCCAGAAACAAGCGAAAATTGGAATGGTTTGCTTCTTCTTTTTTTTTTTTTTGACTTTTATGTTGAGTGCATAAAATCTCTTTTTCCTGGAACAAAAGTGGATTTTTCATTGAAAACGACTGTATGCCTATCTGAACTACTAAGAAATGCTCTTAATTCTTACTATTATCCAACATATTTAGTTACTTCATAAAAGAAATATGAAACCAGGTCAATAATGCTTGGGAATACTGATATTCTATGAAATTTATTCTCATTTCAGCACTGCATACTAATCGCTGATCGGAAAACAAGACGTATTTAACAATAAAAAGATGAGGAGAGACGAAAATGGCACATGCAAAGGCTACAATCTATCAGAGAAACGATCTTGTGACTTTTATAGAACTTTCCCAACAAAAGCTAACACATGTATGCGTGATGATTAACTCATTCATAACATGAGGGACAAAAATAAAGATAAAATACAGTATTCTATGCTACGTTTCATTACGTTAAAAAACAATACAACTAAATACTTGAGTATCCAAAACATATTATATGTGATTCCTAATTATGATTTAAAATGTCATCTTTGCCTGATACCTATTCATACCTAATGAAACGCACTTATAGAGTTATTATATGGAGAAGCTACATAAAATCATAACACCAAACACTATTAACCAGGACTCTTGTATGTTGTCTTCCCATACAAACAGTTCTGCAATCCAATGGCAATAAATTATGAAGGGGGGGAAAAACCATTTCTTTCTTCTCTTGTCTCAATTTTTCAAGGCTCTGCTCCCAATAATCCCCGAGGCCCAACCTCCGCCATAAAATAAGTCTCGGCAAAGGACCAACCATGGCTTCTTATCGCGCAACGAGACCTTATGTCACACGTTGACAATTTCCTGGAAAACGGAAGGTCGAGATCTGATTACATTAGAAAATGCGCTTACGATAGTGTGTGTGTGTGTGTGTGTATGTGTGTGTGTGTGCACACATACATACATACACAGACTATATACATACATACATACACAACACACACACAATATATATATATATATATATATATATATATATATATATATATATATATATATATGTGTGTGTGTGTGTGTGTGTTAAGAGAGAGAGAGAGAGAGAGAGAGAGAGAGAGAGAGAGAGAGAGAGAGAGAGAGGGAAGTTTACTGAGCACTATACTTTTAACGGCAATTCATAAAATCCGATGTACAAAAAGAAGTCTCTTTGGGACACATACAAATGATGCACAACACTCCAAACCTTAAAAGATTTTCTGAATGTACTTAAAAAGGAAATTTCTCACTGAATCAACAGGGCAGCTTGCCTAAGAAATCTTAGAAATGGAATAATAAAGCTGAAATGATATGGTGTATGAGGAAAACATTTCCAAACGTGAGGGAAATGTTACATACAGGAAAAAGTTGGTCATAGAACTAAAATCGTTAAATTCAATATCAATTAATCTAAAGGACGAGTAAAAAAAGCGCGGCTTATCTTTATTTGTCATAATAATCATAACTGTCTGACTGTATAGCACACTCCATACTGTACATTGCATTGTATGAAGTACAGAATTATACAATTTAATTCAGGGATTTCAAATGAAAACAAAAGCATCGATATTATCTAATCTCTTTTCTATGTGTCATCTCACTTTTCTGATGGGTAGATAGATGCCAAAGATCTTTGAACATTCTAAACATCTACATCCTTACATACGAAACGGCGCACCGCCCCAAAAACCGAACCAAAAGCACGTCCATCCATCATGCAAGAGACAAGAAGCCCTCAGAAGTCTTATCTCAGCAAAATAATGAATAAAAGAAAACCTTGATTTCATCCAGATAAGGACCCATCTCTCTGGCTAATAAAATCTTCCTTGGCGTGGCCAGTCACTCCACAAAATTTTATTGAAATCCATCCTTAACTTTTTCATATAGTGTCCACAGACAGAGAAACAAATACTAAAAAAAAAAAGGATGAATATTCACTTTCGTCCTCGAACTTCCTTTGCCGCAGTATTCAAGTCAACCAGATATCACAAAACAAATAACAGTCTCGGGTAAATACCTTAAAAACACTACTTACAAAATTCTTTAACAATAAAAAAAATTTCCATTACAACCTTGTGTGTCTCTACATTTTACATGTGAAAAACTTGAGCAATAAAACTGAGATATTCAGAAAAAAAAGAAGGGAAACTTTCCAAGAAAGTTTCTAGACGAGTAAAACTTCTCTGTCCTAGTTATTCTATGTATTCGAATAATACCACGCCAACATATACCACCCCAACATAACTTGAAAATAAACAAAAAATTTATATTCTCCAAAATGTTAAACTATCTTTAGATATTCAGGATGTTGCCATAACGACAGACTGCAGATGATGAAGTGAAAACCGACGATGAGAAATTAAACTGAAACATTACCTTCTTATACAATATGAATCGCCGTGTGACAAGCTAGAATTGCCTGTTAATCTAAACAACGTCCTGAGCACCAATGTTCATCTAAAATTCAAGATACCCGAAACAAAATATTAGTAAGCATTGAACTCCTTCCGAGTGGCAATCGTTATCTAATATATATGGCGCATGAATAACAATTGCTTTGTGGAATACAGGTCGCATGAATACCAACTGCTCTCTGAAAAAAGGATGCATAACGTTCGAATACTTATTGCTATCAGAAACATAGGAGACGCTTGAATACCAGCTGATATCTGAAATACAGGACACATGAACACTAACTGCTGTCTGAAATACAAACGCCTGAACACCAACTGCAATCAGAAATACAAGAAGCATGAATACCAGTTTCTGTCTGAAACACAGAAGGCTTGAAAACCAATTGCTATCTCAGATACAGGATGCATGATTGTCAGTTCCTATCTGACGTACAAGATGCTTGAATACCAAATGCTGTCTCAAATACAAGAAGCCTGAATACCAATTCATGACTGAAATACAAGACGTTTCCATACCAATTACTACCTAAATATTGTACACCAGGTGTTAACCAGATTTCGAGGTTCCCTCTTTCTTTCAAGTATAATTCTCAATTCAGAAATATAGGACTCATGAATACCAACTGCTGTCTGAAATATAGGACGCTTGAATTCCAACTGCAAACAGAAGTACAGTACATGACACATGAATACCAATTGCAGTTTAAAACACAGGACACATGAATACCAATTACTATCTGCAATACAGGATTATTCAATACCAGGTGCCATCTCATATACAGGATGCTTGAACACCAATTGCTATCTTTAATAAGGGATGCTTGATTACCAGTTACTATCTGAAATGCTGGACACTGGAATACCTGACGCTTGAATACCAACTGCCATCTGAAATATAGGAAGCCTGAATACCATTTGCCATCTGAAATACAGGACGCCTGAACACCATCTGCTATCTGTCGTACAGGCCGATTGAATACCAGTTACTATCTGAAATACAGGATGCTTGAACACAAGCCACCTTCTCTATAATGAAAGACACTGTCCTGCCAACCCCTGCAGCTCTCTTTGATCAAGGAATCCTTTCCCAGGATGCTTGAACACCAATTACTATCTGAAATACAGGATGCTTGAACACCAATTACTATCTGAAATACAGGATGCTTGAACACCAATTACTATCTGAAATACAGGATGCTTGAACACCAATTACTATCTGAAATACAGGATGCTTGAACACCAATTACTATCTGAAATACAGGATGCTTGAACACCAATTACTATCTGAAACACAAGACGCTTGAACGCCAATTACTATCTGAAATACAGGATGCTTGAACGCCAATTACTATCTGAAATACAAGATGCTTGAACGCCAATTACTATCTGAAATACAGAACGTCTGAATACTAATTGCCCTCTGACATGCAGAACGCTTTAACACCAGTTATCTGAAATACAGGATGTATGAATAACAATTGTTATCTGAAATACAGGATACATGAAAACTAATTGTTAGATTGGTGACAGGTTATAATTTGGCAGTTACTTTATGAAAAACGAAACATAAAAAAAAAAAATCTTGAAACAATTTCACCTGAAGCAACTTTAGAATACTGCAAATAGGGATGTAAGATACCCAGCATTTTGACCTTTACCAACAATAATTAATTATCCAGGATTCGGGACATCTCTTCTAAATCAACACGGCAGCCACAGTGAATACCTAGAATTCCCCTTCTGAAGCACAAGCCACCTTTCCTGTAATGAAAGACACTGTCCTGCCAACCCCTGCAGCTCTCTTTGATCAAGGAATCCTTTCCCAGCCAAAGAAAACTGCCGTCTAGTTATCAAGAGCCGCTATATCATAACGCAGGATTGTTTGCAAAAATAAATAACTATTACTCTTTACAGAAATAAAGGTTATCAGTATGCTTCTTTATATTAATAACGATTACTTTTTACTTTAAGAATTGTACACAAATTTTATATTTACGGAATCAATAATAATTCGTTTTATTATAAATTGTGGTAAGAATCACTTCTGAATAAAATAATGACAATCAAAGCGCCTTGTGCAAATGATAATAATAAAATAATAAATAACTCTCACTAAAGGATTGTTAAAAGAATCGTTGTCTGAGAATCATGCATTTTTGATGTAAGGGTGGCTAACGACAGAAAAATCCGATTCGATTAATGATAACAGAATAAAGGAAAGTGCTTCTTTTTAGCAAGCAAATCCGTAGTTGTTGAAATAGAGCGCCAACGAAAGAGCACCGACGATCTTCTAAAGCTCAACGTGAATTTAACAAAACCTTTTCCTGGAAAAAAAAATGTTCTATTGGTCTTGTCATTTGAAAAAAAAATTAAAATCAGCATAATAATTCCTCTAAAAACCACAAACAAAGATTTACAGGTCGAGGAACGTAAAATCACTCAATTTACGAGGCGCTGTTTAACTTCATGGCATTATCACAGGCTTCCAAAATCGCATAAAAAATGCGTAAGTCTATAACGCTCTCAATAATAAGGGTCTTTGACAAAATATGTCAAAGTTACACATAACAGTTGCAGCGCTAGAAGTACATCGTTCAAAGGCTTTTCTTCACAACGCTTACCCCGTCTCCCCTGGTTATGACTCACTCCTATCAACACCTGCTAAAATCTTCCACAAGCCGTTTTCCGGAGAGCGAAAGATGATTCATGGCTAAGCGACAGAGCAGTTTATCGGTGTAGCAGAAATGACTTTCGACCTTTAAGTGCAGAGGAAAGATTGAGAGTGACTAAATAACTCCTTCTCCCCAACCGGCCCCCACCCCCCTTTTTTTTTTTTACAGTACACCCTGAACGTCCATAATTCTTTATGTTTGATATAGGCCTGTGAATAAGTCAAACAAACAGGATTGAAATTTCTTTGTCATTCGCTATGCTCACAAATTCAAAAACATAAACGGGTCAAGGACCTCTTGCGCGTCATACATATCACTTACCTTCAAATGTCACGTGGTGTCGAACACTTTTTCTCAAAATCTGAGATGGAACACAAACAACCGCTTTACCTGCAAATATAAGACAGTGGTAATTAGAAAAACAAAATGAGAGAGAGAGAGAGAGAGAGAGAGAGAGAGAGAGAGAGAGACTGGTTGACTATAGACACAACATTAACGGTCATTGACCCCTAAAAGGAAAAATTGAAAAAATAGGACCGATAAGGGATATCGAGAATATATACCATTATCAATGTACCACTCCGTTTCATACATTACAATGACTTAATTACATTCAGTAACATATTTGCAAACTCCTAAATAATTATTATAATCCCGAAAGCACATTCACATGAAAGGTGAGCCATTAATTAACTCTATATCAATAACATCACCAGAGCCGCATGACCAATCACTTCATTGCTCGGGGCAACGTTGGTACCTTCCCATTGCGAAACACTAAACGCTGCACTTACGGCTGTATTGGGTTCCAATCCAGCCAATCACACTAAAAGGGGGCGGCGCTTCGTTTGCTTTGGTGAACGTATATTGAGAAATTCGGAAACATATTCTCCCGTTATATGTAACTTACAAGAAATTGCAAAAGCAAATTTAGTGCCATTATTTATTCTAGAAAAGGACGCTTGGTCAAACTACGGTATATATTTAACTACGTCATTATCCGATGCAAGAAATGTTTACAAACGAGAAAGTAAAGATTACACTGACTTCTGAAGACACAGGATAGCAAGTGAGCTATTTCAGCGAGCGACAAAGACAGCGATTAAAAAACAGAACAATTCCCATTAATCTTTTAGGTCATGAAGACGAACAGTCACTTTTCCTATCTGTTTCAACGATTGAAAAGAACAAAGAAAAAATCGGAGTATGGGATGGAACACAGGTCATGGTATGTGCAATCACCTCATACCCTAGATTAAAATTATTTCAGAGTTAAAGGCAATTTGATGTTAACGTGTTACTGCACGGTATAAACACACATATGCACACTTACACACACACAGACGCACACAAACACATGCACACATATATAGAGGAAAGGTCAAGATCATATTCTAACTCTGTCCAGATAACGTTAATAGCAATCATTCTGAGCCACGGCGAACGACATATTACAAATGCGACATTTCTAAGCGCAATGTTACCACCTTGAAATGAAAGGAGGAGAAAAAGAGAAGATGAGAAGTCCAACCAAACCCAAAATCTTGGCTTCCAGGACGAGACAGCCAGGAAGGTACGCCGAACGGGTGACAAGCGAAACACCATTGGAATGTAAATGTTAGGTGCTCTCTCGCTCTCAAGTCACTCCTATAAAGGCTTTTCGTCACTCTGCGATGTATCTCGAAATCCACAGCATCAAATATCACAGCACGGAGCCATTCTAGTAGACAGAACAGGAGTGAGGCATCAAAAGAAAGGCTTCCTTTAAACAGATGAGGAGAGAAGCGCCTTACGAAGAATGAGAGCGATTGGCGAAATTCACACCACTTCACTGTGATGGCGTTAAAACGTAACAACTCTGGTTCATATTATTATCCTCACAATATTACTGCAAATATTGTCAAACAATCAATCTAGAGTACTAAATAAAAAGGAAACTTTTCATATTTTTTTTATAAAGTAATAGCAATATGTTAATCTACAGCAGTTGCTCATAGTTTTTGAGATCACGCCTTCCTAAATTATTCTTGATTGAATGAATCCTAACTGGAGTTTCTTACATGTTATTGTACCAAGTCATTGAAGTCTACTTCGGGTAGTTTCTATATTTATTCAACAAACATACACATGTATAAATATACATACAGTATATACATATATGCATATGTGTGTGCGTGTGAGTGTGTGTTTGTGTGTCATATCAGTGTGCGTGTATAAGTTCATATATGTGTAAATGCTTAATCACAAAAACACTCAGTTGGTTGATGATAATATGGGAAAGACATTAACCTAAGCACTGTACAAAATACCACAAAATACCATTAGCTATTATCAATAACCTTAATGATAGAAAACCCCGTTAAAGTGGTAATGATGTGGGTAAGGCATATCTTAGCAGCCGAACCCCACGAGTGATCAATAATAATTAAGAGGACTGAATCATTCTTTCACCTTTAACTGCAGTGACAAATAACTAGCCATAGCTCTTCTGTACTAACACACTAAAAGTAAATACTGCACATTAACCTGAATAAAATGACAAAAAATAAACCTGTTATTGCCTGTCATAACTACACCTCAGAGCCACTTCTACTTGTAAACTTAATTTTGTTCCACGCCCTCCCACCCTCGAGCATGGGTAAGGGACAGACTAATTAGCTGTGAAATGAAGAATGCTAGAGAAGAGGAGGAGGAGGGAGGAGGAGAAGGAGGCTAGGGGGAAGGGGAAAGGAGAAGGAACTACGAGATCCAAAGTCAGGGTCAATTAGTTACAAGTGGCGAGACAGAGAAGAAGAAAAAAGGGAAAAAGAGGCGGGACGGAGTGTGTTTTCGTCTTCAAACGGAAGTGGCTGGAGGCCCTTGAAGTCAAACCAAAAATAAGCTTTTATTCCAAGGCCCTCATTTCAAGCTTAAATGGATGCGACAACTGGTCTCCTTACCGAAAGTGGTGGGGGAGGTGACGGGTGGCAACGATGAGTTTTGGGCAGCTGTCTAAAATCATTTTATGGTTCTCTTTAAAAAAAATGATGAAACATAATCAGGAAAACGTGGAAGATTACTCTTGAGTGAAAGTCATATCTGATATATATATATATATATATATATATATATATATATATATATATATATATATATATATATATATATATATATATATATATATATATATATATATATATATAACGCAGATGAGAATCTAATATTAACAAAAGCCGTCAGTTCTTTCTTTAAGGACTATTATTACCATTACTACTGCTGTTCCAGCTATAATAATCACATTAAGCCAGCATTTTTTCTACAAAAATCATGATAAGAGAGAGAGAGAGAGAGAGAGAGAGAGAGAGAGAGAGAGAGAGAGAGAGAGAGAGAGAGAGAGAAAGGGGAAATACAAGCCATGCAAGGGTGGCTAGCTGGTCAGGCCCATCACTTCAAAAACAGATTTCCTATGGCAGGGGGAGGTGATAGGGATGGAGGAACCCCAAGCTGACAGGAGCTTTAATTCCGCGATGAATGCTGAAAGATGTGATGGGTGATGTTAAGGTTAGGGGAAGACTTTGGGATATTAGTCAAAAGCTAAGAGAGGGAGAGAAAATTTTTCAAGTGCCTGAACTACGCTTTCAGGAACACACAGATTTTGTGTATATATATGTATATGTTGCAGTCAACACGCGTAATCAGTCATTACGTGTAATGACTGAAATTTCAGTCATCACGCGTAATGCAATTTAGGGACATTTGATCCCCAGGAGCTAGTACTAAACACGGCGAAATACATTTGACCCCCAGGGACTAGTACTAAACCCGGCGAAACAGTGTAGGTGACTCACTGTTTCGCCGTGTTTAGTACTAGCTCCTGGGGGATCAAATGTCCCCTAAGTGCATTACGCGTGATGACTGAAATTTCAGTCATTACGCGTAATGACTGATTATTGTTGACTGTGTTGATATATATATATATATATATATATATATATATATATATATATATATATATATATATATATATATATATATATATATATATATATATAAATATACACTGTAATATCTAAGCCAGATAAGGGTAACGGCACTGTTATATTAAACAGAACTGATTATGTCGAAAAGATGGAAGCTGTACTCCCTGACAATTCAAAATTTATGAAATGTCCTCAAGAACTTATATATAAAACAATCCTGAATACAGAAGACGAGATCAGTTACCAATTAAGAAAGTTCAGAAATAATGGTTCTATTAGTGAAGAAGTAGATAACAAGTTGTTTGTAAGTGGGTCTTCACCATCAATATTGTACGGTCTACCACAAGTTCATAAAAATGGAAAACCATTAAGGCCTATTCTGTCCGCCTTTAAAGCACCATCCTATAAACTAGCGAAATTTCTAATCAGTTTTCTGCAGCCATTGACAAAAAATCAGTATATATTAAAAAACACGTATGACTTCAAGAACATCATCAATTCTTATGAAATACCCAAGGTGCAGTGCTAGCAAGCTTTGACATTACCTCCCTGTTCACAAACGTTCCTATCAAAGACACAGTTGATTTAGTTTTGAACTTTTTTTCAATAACATTGAACAAGTGAGAAATATTTAAAAGAATGCTTTTAAAATGCTTCTTAGCTTATGCATAAACGATAACCACTTTTTATTCAATAATTTGCACTACAAACAGTTTGAGGGTTTTGCCATGGGATCTCCACTTTCAGCCCCTATGGCCAAGATATTTCGGTTTTCATGAAAAAGGATGGCTTGATGATTGTCCCCTAGAGTTTAAACCAATCATTTACTACAGGTATGTTGACGACACATTTTTGGTTTTCAGGCATCTAACGCATCTACCTTCACTTTTCAAAAAGGCTAAACTCACATCTTTGTATAACTTCCTCAACGACAGCACTTCAGTTTTCAACATAGTTACAATGCAAACAAATAAGCACATTACCTTAGTCCTTTTGTAATATATAAACACAATGGTTGAAGAACACATATATTTTAGGACCATACACAAAATATACATTTCGTGGGAGAGTTTTATAAAACTTATATATTTAGGTGAGCAACCAGTATACCCTTCTATGTGAATTGAGAGAAAGAGATAGAGAGGGACTTATTATGTCTTTAAAACCCCGTAACAGAATAACTGTGTTAGCCCACTACCCTGCTTTTATCTTCAAGCCTAAGTTGCCAATTAGCCACTTCAAATCTTCGAATATCCTGAGCTCCTTCATATACATTCTAGAATACAGAATACTCAAAGAATACACATAGGGAATACACAGAAAGAATACACACAGCGAATACACTAAGAGAATTCCAAGGCCTGGGAAAAGGTATGGGTTCTTATCTCGGATGACTGACATTTCCTGCTCTTAGTTAACCACCTGGGTAAACAGAAATAAATTTGCAAACGATCTGGCAAAGAAAGCCCTGTCAACATGTCAGACCTATCTCTCCTCCCTTATCCTTCTACTCAGAATACGGAATACATAATAAGACATAGAGAAAAATAATAATTACAGAACAGACATACATGATAAACATGTAACAAGCATTCGGACCAAGACCTGTCACTTGTCAAAGATAGGCAAAGTGACCCTTCCAATAAGCCCTTTGGTCAAATACAGGTAGGTACACAAGAAATGGTTATCTGATAATATTTCCAGAATCTCTCTCTCTCTCTCTACAGGCTTTAAACTTTAACTCCCATGGACGAGGTGCATTAAAAACATAAACGAATAGACATTACAAAGTCACCTCAAAACATATGAAATAGCTGAAAAATATATCAAAATACAGAACACAAGAGTCATCTGCGAGAAATAAAGACATCTCAAAATTATAGACATCTAATCAAAACATACACAGTAGTCTCATATTATAATAATATATACATACTGTATATATATATATATATATATATATATATATATATATACAAATATAGTATATATATAAATATATATAATTACATATATAGATAAACATATATATATATATATATATATATATATATATATATATATACATATGTATATATATGCATGTATATAAAATATATATATAAATATATTTATACAAACATATAGATATATATAATATATATATATATATATATATATATATATATATATATATATATATATATATATATATAATTATATATAAATACATAAATATGAATAAATATATATATATATATATATATATATATATATATATATATATATAATTATTGTCACGAAGTGTCCAGTGTCTGATCTTCAGATTAAACCTGGTATCTAAGTGCTTGATATTTAATTACCAAACTTACTATTTATTCAACAATTATAGTTACCTCAAAACAGCCAAACACCTGAACCCTCATCACACATACAAACGACTGACTTCTCTAAAGGCAACAGTGATCCCTTATAAAACTTATCAATCATGCAAGAAAGCAGAGTAAGTTCATTAAAACAGGTGTGAGGTAAAATCAAAGGGCATCACTCCAACAATATTATAAAAGTCTAAGTATTTTTATTTACCTGGTTCGAGCTCACTTCAGTTACTTGAAGGAAAACATCTCACTTACCACTCTATATCTAATTCAAATAAAAATTTCTGGTGGGTCAATAAATGAAACTCTGATATAACAATTTTACATACAAAAATTTATTCCTAAATTCAAAGAATATACATGACATTAACAGTCTCACGGAAATTTATTATTACTTGAAAACAAAACAAAATTGGATTAAATCTGAATTAATCATCAGTCAAAATTAAATCAGAAATTAATTTATTAATTAATCATAAAATTATTCAAGTAAATTTTAAATTGTTAAGTAACAAAAGTTTATTGAAAGGAAATACAAGTAAATTAATGCCCATGTGTTAAACAAAATAAGGCAATTAAATCAATCATATAAAAATGTGGATACAAAAGACAGAAATATACTCTGCAAAAAAATTAAATACCAAAAAATGCAAAGCAAAGCATTAAGGTAATAGCAAACACACCACATATATGTAAAACTCTTTAAAAGATAAAGCATAAAACATACAACATGAAAAAGTATTAAAAAGGGAAAATTTAGATTTGCATAGAACCACTGTAAATATTATTTTTAGTGCACTACAAACCCAATAATTGTTACAATACCTTGGTACCAATTCCTTAGTGTTTTTTAATTAGGCACCATTACGAACACTCAATAAAATACACTGTTCAGAGGACTCAGACACATTTACTAAGGAATTAAACAGTTAAAGGTCATGAGTGACCATCGTCTACCAAAATATCAATTATGTTGCAACAGGACACATGAAGTCCCGAGAGAGAGAGAGAGAGAGAGAGAGAGAGAGAGAGAACCGCATCTCTTTTCAGCATGACTACTGGTCTCAGAATGAATCCCTCTGTATGGGCATGGCTGTCCATACGAGTGTGTGGACAGGTCTTAGACGAGATTTTTTATTTTAAAAACTCTTTAAAAACGATAATTAGAGAGGAAGTGGAATTGCAGTTAATAATAATATTTATTATTACATAGTTTCAAAACAAAAGAATCTCTAGTTACTATAATAAAGCAAAAAGATATCGTCTAATGGAAAATTCCTGAATGATGTTAGGCAACTTACGTAATAGAATTTTCCACCCAACAGTGTTCTGATCGAGATGATCGGGTCATATAGGAATGCGTTACTTCAGCAGTTTTGAATACTGACTAAACAGGTTGCCTCTTTGTAGAGAACAACCACTCTCTGTCTCTCCCTCCACGCAAATATTGTCCTTATAAACCATACAGGGTTTAATCACACTGACTTTACGCTAAATCTGTTATGGCACTTGCACATCTGAATACAAAATTATACAGTACACAACAATACACACATACACACCATGACTAAGGGGAGATTACTGCATTATGAAAACTACAGCATAAGACTCCTCCCCCCAGAAGATTGGTTATCCCGGGGTTGAATCACAACAGGATAAGCAATCTGCCACCACATTTTTCTTATCTGAAATATGCTGTACTTTAATATTATAGGGTTGCAAGCACAGAGACCTACGGGTGAGTCTCTGGTTGTGATTCTTGATCCGCTGTAAAAACGTGATCGGATTGTGATCAGACAGCTCTAAAATTTCTTCATTTCTAGGTCTGTTCACATATACTTCAAACTTTTTCAATGCTGTGATTAAGGCTAAAGTTTCTTTTTCTATCATGGAATACACTTTCTGATGCTTTTTCAATTTCGAAGACATGAAACATATGGGATGCAAAAGTTCACTTTCATCTTCTTGAAGTAGTAGAGCTCCAATTCCACAGCCAGAGGCATCAACTTGTATCATAAATTTCTTATTGAAGTCTGGAGCCCAAAGTACTGGTTTTGAAGTTAAAATGGATTTTACCTTCTCAAAGGATTCTTGACATTCTGTAGTCCAAACAAACTTAGCTTTGGGACTAGTTAAGTCTGTTAAGGGGGCTACTACAGCTGAGAAATTCGGGCAGAAACGTCAATAGAATCCTGCCGTGCCCAAAAATCTCTGTAGCCGTTTTCTAGTAGTAGGTGGGGTAGCCTTATGGATATCTTCTACATTAGCATTTACTGGAGCGAGAAGGCCTTTCCCAACTTCAAACCCAAAATACTGCACAGTTGCCTTCCCGAACTCACTCTTCTCTAGGTTGACTGTTAGTCCTGCTTCCCTTAGTTTCTTGAAAACTTCCCTAAGGATCTTCAGATGTTCTTCCCATGCTGTAGAGTAAATGACTATGTCATCCAGATATACACCTACTCCTTCTATGGATACTAGCAGTTGATCCATCACTCGTTGAAATGTTGCAGGTGCATTCATCACACCAAATGGCAGAACAGTATACTGATACAGTCCAAAAGAAGTAATAAAAGCTGACAGAAACTTAGCATTCTGATCTAAGGGAATTTGATAATATCCCTTCAACAAGTCTATCTTGGAGACAAACTTGGCTTGCCCAGAATTATCAAGTAACTGATGTATAAGAGGCAAGGGATAATTGTTTGCCACACTGACGGAATTCAGTTTCCTGTAATCAGTACACATCCTAAACGAGCCATCCGGTTTCCTCACTAACACACATGGAGAACTGTAGTGACTTGAACTGGGTTCTGCTAATCCATGCTGTAACAAATATTTGACTTCTTTCTTCAAAACATCTCGATGATAAGGTGATAGGTGATAAGCTCTCTGTTTGAATGGTCTGCCATCTTCTTGGATCTTGATCTCATGCTTGGTCAGATCAGTACACCTAGGTACATCTGCAAATAGTTCTGTGAAACGTCTAATCACTTCATGCAATTCACCACCTTGCTCAACACTCAGATGTTTCAGTTTATCCTCCAAATTTTCCAAAATTGAAGAATCATTTATCTTGCTTTCAGCTCCCAATTCATATCCACCGTCATCTCCTGTAGTTGAAGTTGTCTGGGTTATTGACACAGTTTCCATTTTGGTTTCTGAGAAGTAAGGTTTTAAGAGGTGCACATGTATCTTCCTTTTTTGTCTTCGTCTTTCTGGTGTTTCAATCACATAAGTTCTATCACTTAATCTCTCAATTATCTTGTAAGGACCTTGAAACTTGTCGGAAAGGGGAAATCATCTTGACAGGTAAAAACACTAACACTTGTTGACCAATACTAAAACTTCTTAGCTTAGTCTTCTTATCATATCTCCTTTTCATTTTCTTTTGACTCAGTTTCAGATTTTCTAAACAGAATTTTCTAATCTCTTCCAGTCTTTTCCTCAAGTTCTTTACCTACTCTCCTTGGACATCCACTCGATTTTCTTCCCAATTTTCTGCAAGAATTTCCAACGGTCCTCTCATTCTCTATCAAAAATCATCTCGTTAGGTGAACAATCCATGCTTTATTGATAAGCATTCCTAATTCCAAATAACATCAATTGTACACCAACATCCCAGTCTGCCTGACTCATAACAATACTTAGTCAGCATACCTTTCAATGTCTGGTGAAACCTTTCCAAGGCTCCTTGAGTCTCTGGGTGATACGCAGTGGACAACTGTTGTTTCACTCCTAACAAGTTCATCACATCCTGAAACAGTTTGGAAGTAAAAGTGGTTCCTCTATCACTTTATACAATCTCTGGTATCCCAAACTTTGAGAAAAACTCCACTAGTTTCTCAGCAACTATCTTGGCAGATATGTTTCTAACAGGGATTGCCTCAGGATATCTTGTCACAGGACACATCAATGTTAACAGATATTCATGACCGTTCTTTGTCTTCGGCAGTGGTCCAATTATATCTATAATCATCTTGCTAAAGGGTTCTCCTTTAACTTCTATAGGTTGTAGGGGGGCTTTCTGAATGGTTTCATTTGGCTTTCCAGCTATCTAGCAGGTATGACACTCCCAACAGAACTTGCTAACATCCTTGTGAAGTCCAGGCCAGAAAAAATATTTAATGATCTTCTCCACAGTCTTCCTGATTCCCATATGTCCAGACTCATGAGCTACTGCTACTACTTGCTTCCTCAATGGATGTGGGATCAAAATTTAATGATATTCGCCCCATTCAGCATCTCCTGGTATATCTGCAGGTCTATGCTTCCTCATCAGCAAACCTTCCTTCGGATAATAACAGGTAGGAGTTTGTTGCATCTCTTCTTAATCAACAACTCTGAAAAACAACTGGGCTAATGATGCATCCTTCTTCTGCAGTTCCGTTAGC
Organism: Macrobrachium rosenbergii; assembly: GCF_040412425.1. Lineage (NCBI taxonomy): Eukaryota > Metazoa > Arthropoda > Malacostraca > Decapoda > Palaemonidae > Macrobrachium > Macrobrachium rosenbergii. The sequence continues at coordinate 11,757,259 of NC_089762.1, read as the reverse complement.
TTCTCTCTGGTCACCTGACCAACTTCAAGGGTTGAGCTCTCAATATCTGCTAACTCAGCTACTGTAGTTTCACTGTAATTTTCAGGAACATTTTGACTACTCAGAGTCTTTTCAGGGACAACAGCTTCTTCTTCGGAAACCTCTTCTTGGTCAGCATTAGGGGAAACATCATTTCCCTGGAACAACTCTTCTACACTCAACAATCCTTCACTTGATCCTTCTTGAGTGGGTAAATCCTCAATCTCTTCACTTACAGGCACAGTCTTCTTCATACTCCTAGTAGTCACACAGCTAGGAAACAGGTGGGGGTTATTCTTCTCCAAATCTACCGTAGGACTAATCCTCAATGGTTTATCTGTCACTATAGGACAAGGAGCAAATGGCACATTACCAACTTCATTACCTAACAGAACATGTACACCTTCAACAGCCAGTGAGTCCTTTACAGCAAAATCAACATCTCCTGTCACTAATTCACATGACAGGTGTAAGCGGAATATAGGAGTTACCTCTTCTCCTCCAATACCCTTCGAAATAACTGAATCTCCTGTGAGATTCTTCTCCAACGGGGGGGGGGGGGGGGGTGAGCACCACGGACTACTGCACTATGGTTGCTCCCTGTATCACGTAACACCTTGACTGGTACCTGCACACTTCCTCCTGGAGTTGTCAGCGTACCCTCATAGATATATGGCTTAAAAGCCTCCAAACTGCTCAGCCACTCACTGCTTGAAGTTACATTTCCGCTGGTTGCTAAACACTCAGCTTGTTTAGTCTCAGTCTTCACTGGAGTTTGACTCCTCCCCACACTGCTCTTTGTAGTCTGTTTCACCTGGTCACCTCTTACTACTTGACCAACTGGTTTGGACTGCCGATGTGTCTGATAACAATCCCAACTGAAATGTCCTGCTCTTCCACACCTGTAGCAGACAACACTAGGCTTCTGCAATTGCCTTGCAACATTATTATATGAGGATTTTACATTAGCTTGCTGAGGAATATTACCCGGCATTGACTTGGTATTATCACTTGTAGGATTCCCATTAAATCTGCTCCTGAAATTTGGATGAGACCTAAAACCTGTGCATTGACTCTGGTACTTAACATTATAGTTCCTTTTGCTACTGATGACATTGTAGTCTTCACTAAGTGTAGCAGCCTTGTCAAGTTTATTCACCTCTCTCCCTCTCAAATAGGCTCTTATGTGTTCAGGAATTCCCGTAAGATATTGTTCAAGAACAACTAATTCTTCAAGATCTTCAAATGTTTTAACTTTAGCAGCCTCCAACCATCGCTTAAAACATCTTACTTTGTAGGCATAATCTAAGAAAGTTATCTGGTCATCCTTTCTCAAAGATCTAAATCTTTCATTATAATATTCAGGGGTCATCTGGTAAACTTGTAGCACATTGTGCTTAAATACCTTGTACTCTTTACACTGATCAGCTGATAAGGCTAAATAGGCATTTCTTCCTTTACCAATGAGAACACTCTGTAACAAGACTGACCATTTATCCTCTGGCCATCCCATACCTGCAGCCACTTTTTCAAAGTGATCAAAAAACTCATCTGGAGCTTCTTCTGTAAACTTTGGAATTAACTTCTGCACTCTTACTACATCAAATGCAGGATCTGAATCACCTTGAGCAGGGTTAGATGGTGTTACGGGCAATTCAGTTGTAGTTTTCAACCTTTCCATCTCTCTCATGTGCCTAGTTATCTCTCCTTCTCCTTCTGCTATTTTCCTTAATTCTTCAGCAGCTTTCTCTTCTTCTCTTTCTTTTCTTTCTTGTTTTTCTCTGTCTTCTCTTTCTCTTTCTGTCTGCATTTTCAGCTTAATTAAATTTCCTTCTGCTTCTATACGTCTAAGCTCTGCTTCTGCATCACTTTTCTCTTTCTTTTGCTCATGTTTATCTGTAAGTTCTACCTCAGCTGCGTTCAACAACTCTTGTGCCTCTCCTAACTCTTCATTTATTTTACCAGAGTCCATCAATGCTTGGATTGCAATGCAATTTAT
>NC_089762.1:11737742-11742742 GCF_040412425.1 Macrobrachium rosenbergii | reverse complement strand
TGACTTCCGTTAACTGTCGCAATCACTAAGAGAAATCTTTGAGGAGATTACTACCATGTATGCACACGAATATATACACTGTATGAATAGACGCACTCGCAAGAGAACGAAGACTGGCCAAGCATTCTGAACCTTGCCACACCAAACTAAAATATTTCAGGCCTTGTTTGTCTTACAACGAGAGGAAGATCATAATTATGAAATGAGAAAATATAAAAAAGCGAAAGGTTTAACAGCAATGTGCAAGATGAAACGATGCATCTCACTACATGAAGTTGTGAAAGTTAAGCTAGTACTTAGTGCAGAACCAGAGATCTCTAATTTAGCAACCAAAGTAACAGAGGAAGATAAAGAAAGAAAAGTCGCCTTCTGGATATATATATACATATATGTATGTATATATATATATATATATATATATATATATATATATATATATATATATATATATATATATATATATATATATAAATATATATATATATATATATATATATATATATATATATATATATATATATATATATATAAACAGGAAAATACAGCAAGCACGCGAAGTGGTTGTCCTTAATTAATCTGTAACAGTAAGAGAAAAGGTAATTGAATGTTAACTTGGCAGTGCGATGACGTGCGATTTACTTTCAGAGAATGAAAAACTCTGTGCCTACATGACAGTAAGTTTCCTGAAAGTATTCCATTCCTGAGAAATGTAGTGAAGAAATGGAATGATGCAAACGTGTTGGAGTTGTAGTGTTCAAAATCTACGGCCTTTTGCTCCTTTATGGGCAGCAGGTTTCCTTAGAAATATGGGACCTATGTTTTATGTCAAAAATGAATAACATTCAAATACTAGGCAACATAAATCTGACATCAAAGGTTGAGAAAACAAGGGATGTCACATTTACGAATTAGGTTACAGATTCAGAACGGCCGATGGACAGGAATTTCTGGTGATGAGTATCTTCATAGTACTGTATTTGGAAGTCCCTTCTGCATCAGATTTCATATACGACACTAATACGATTACGTGCAAAATCCGAGTTCCCAGCAACAATACATACACACTCAGAAACGAATATGTTAAACATGCACACTCAAGCATCCTAGCCGCGCCAGAGATGACCAGAACTATGTTTCTCCAGGGGATCAGGTCTCCTGGGGAGACGCATCACGGTCAGTGCCCAAGATGGAGAGACTGTATTTTCAGCCGTGTGAGACGAGGGAGTGGACTCTCTGTAACATTAAAACAAGCTGTTGGCACGTGTGCTATGATTGGTTAGTAATTAATGCCGTCATAATTAAGGCGTACATTCAATGATCAACTGGGTTTTTCAACATGTCTTTTCTCTCTATCAGACTTCAGCTTAATCTTCGTCACAGTAATAATTTATCGGTGCATTTTCAGCATGAAATGAAGAACTTGTACGGAACTATCCATCTACGAGAGAGCCTGTCTATGATCAAATTCAGTTATGCATATTCATATGCACGACATAATCGTAAAAAAGTTACATACATTACGATTAATCCTACTGCAACACATGCTAAGATTCTTTTTTTTTTTTACAGGAGAGTATCTTATGTAATGCATGAGTGTAGTTAAGAACGAAGGCTTAATATGATGAAATATTCTCTCTCTCTCTCTCTCTCTCTCTCTCTCTCTCTCTCTCTCTCTCTCTCTCTCTTTGTAAATATTGTCACGACCAGTTTGTGGCATTTACTTTTGGATGATTCAGTATGAAATATTTACCAAACACTCCATAAGTATGTTAAGAGGAAGGAATAACACGTTATGATAAGAGGAAGGAATAACACGTCATGATAAGAGGAAAGAATAACACGTCATAATAAGAGGAAAGAATAACACGTCATGATAAGAGGAAAGAATAACACGTCATGATAAGAGGAAGGAATAACACGTCATGATAAAGAGGAAGTAATAACACGTCATGATAAGAGGAAGGAATAACACGTCATGATAAGAGGAAGGAATAACACGTTATGATAAGAGGAAGGAATAACACGTTAAAATTAAGAACTTTGAGACGTTACTAGAAATCGGAACTTTCCTTCAAGTGCTAAAATATGGTCAACGCTGTTCCGTTGTTGGAAAAGGGACGATGCCCTCTGAAGAGCGCATAAGAAAGTGCAAGGCACATCCGATCCGAACAGAAGGATGGTAGTTTTTTCTTTCATACTCAACTGTCAAAGTAATCTACGTACGACAGACTTGTGGCAAGGCTGTGCCAAGGTATTTTCTTCTGAAAATGTATTTGCTTTCCGTTTACTGGATAAATATTTTCTTATTCACATCACAAACGGTTACTGTCGTTCTTGATGACATGATCTAAACCCCTAATTATCTCTGAAGATAGTCCCTGTGTAATGTAGCCTCAGTAATGAAGACAATTTCACACAACACTGTGCCAATAACTGAGATATTCCCACCAAAACTATTCACATAATTTACGGCATCGGACATCACAATGGGAAAAGACCTAAGCTATATTATCTCAAGTCGTAAAACGAACTTACTTAACGATAATTGGTGTCTTGTTTGGATGTTATAAGTTCCGATTTCATCCCCTGACGGCCTCTTCGTGTTCCAGTTTTGAATAACTCTTGTTTGCAGGTACAACATTATTTCTTAACTACCAGGCAGAATTACACCCAAGGTAATTCATGTAATCAAAAGTAAAGTCAAATAATCAATGATGCTGGCCTTTCCTTTTCTTGAGAATCTAGATCATCTTTCTCTCCCCCTAAAGCTGGCCTCTATTTGTTCTACGGCCATATTTCTGCACTATGGCCTCGAAACACCCATTAGGTCCCCGCTTCCCTCATTTATTCTTTGGAAATCGTATTCTTCAGATTGCGCGGCTCTACGCCTGTGGCTTTTACCTTTGATGACATCGGTCATCAGACTCATTTCGCAAGGTTATCAGGAGCTCTCAGCTTCCTGCCAGAATAGCTTCAGCAACTGAGAAATGAATACGCATAACACTGAACACAGATACTCGTCATCTTCTAAACCAAATGGCATAATAATAAATTTGCAGTAAAAAAGAGCGGCTTGCAAATTGCAGGAATCTATATTTTAATGTTTAGATCATTTTTATTAATATTTCTATATGCCTAGTCAAAAAATATCTGTGGGCCTGAAATAGGGACATGTAAACCTAATTTAGGAACAAATTATTATTCTGCAATACATAAATGGAGTCATGGTTATACCTACTTTTACTTGAATGCCATGCATTGTTAATAAAAATGACACAATTATTTTAAAGTAAAAGCAAAATTATGCAAGGGTAAACATATCTGGACTTAGGATCCTGAAGCTCCAGAAGACGTTTAGCTTAATCCTTATCACCAGGAGATTAGGAAGCCATCATAGTAATGAGACAAAGTCGTCTAACATGTTGCGAGGAGTGAGTGATTGCGTATCTGCCTGTCAAGGCTCTCAAGCAAAAACGTACTTTTTCAGGTAAGGAGAGCGGAGGAAACTTAACGCACTACGACTGGTAGTCATATTAAAATACTATGAAACTGACGCAAGACGGATCCCACCCTCAGACGTGAACACAAATATTCAACAGCTCCCACACAAAACGAGTATTTGTTTATTAACTATATTGTACACATATGCCCAGTATCCCAAGAGTTGTTTCAAACGAATGTTGAAAGAACTAGTAATTTAATTGACCCAGAGCTTATGGAAACGGATAATAGAAGGGATGCTAACTTTAAGCTATATATATATATATATATATATATATATATATATATATATATATATATATATATATATATATATATATATATATATATATATATATCACGGCCCTTGCTGTACAGTCCTTCTTTCTTACCATCTATCCAGCAATTCTTCTCTTCATTCTCTCATCTACCCTTCGACCTCTGTTCACCTTTTTACCCCTTCCACGTATTTCCACATTCTTCGCACTTTCAATTCTTCTTATGGCACACATACAACATGAACAGTTCAAATAATTAATCACGACAGGCTCAATCTATTTTATTTTATTTGCTGTCAATATAAACACTTCACTTTCGTAAAAAAAAAAAAAAAAGCTGGCTAAACAATGCCTTGATCCATTCCTACCTTGGCTTTCACAGACACTGCAGGTCTTCCAAATCTTCTGAACACATCCGATATCTTCTTGCTTCATCTATTCTGTGGCTCACCTCTTCCTACTATCATCCGTTTTGTTTATTTCCAAATTCCTATATGAGTCTACTTCTTCCATTCTTCTACAATCCATATGTGAAACCGTTACCTCATTTCCCCGCAGGGGGTTAGTGCCGTCACTGCCCCTTATGCGGTGCACTGTAGGCATTACTTAAAGTTCTTTGCAGCGTCCCTTCAGCCCCTAACTACAAACCCTTTCATTCCTTTTACTGTACCTCCGTTCATATTCTTTCTTCCATCTTACTTTCCATCCTCTATTAACAATTGTTTCATAGTGCAACTGCGAGGTTTTCTTCCTGGGGCACCTTTCAAACCTTTTTTACTGTCAATTGCCGTTTCAGCGCTGAATGACCTCCCAGGTCCCAGCGCTTGACGTTCGGCCTAAATTCTATATTCCATTCTATTCTACTCTATTGTCTCACACCAACGACAAACCAATCACTCTCCGGCGTACGTACATCCTCCACACTGCCTTTACCTTCTTGCGATTCTATCATAAGTCTTTTTCGGTTTATGTATGCCAAGAACAGCTTCACATAATTGTTTCATAACAAGCACCTCATCAATAAACCATTACATCTTATAAATCTAGCAATACTTCAGTCAACTGTCTCACTTTCTCCACCACAATCCTACCATACACTTTTGCCTGCAAAATTAGCAACTCTGTGCTCTAAACTCTTTATGTTCTCTCTCACATTTGCTTTTATGCAATAGGACACCCTCTCTTCCAGGGTCTATCCCTCACCCACAGACACCTTTGAAACCTTGGTTAGCCACTTAATCA